>NW_025109967.1:989590-1045546 GCF_011392965.1 Frieseomelitta varia
TTTTTTCTTTTTTTTTGAGGAAGCTGAAAGGAAGAACCCCCTGTGCTTCACACAATCGAGAACATTCGTTACGACTACAACTCGGAAGGCACCATGTTCCTTACTTCATTCTCGGTTTATACTCGTATCTGCGTATATTCCGCATTTTTCACGATTGTGCGCAAAACACCTTTACATAGATTGTCTTATGCAGCAGTATTTTACTGATTTACTGTTCAATATGATGATGTATCTTTGCAACTAATAATACAATTCACAATTTCAATTAATTAACGACGTTGAAACTGGCAAACAATGCCTATATGATAACGACTATGACTGAATTTTTTTTCACGAATGAAGCGAAAAATTAATGTTGAAGTTTTGAGCAAAAAAAAGTTAAACACTATCGTGTTTTTTCAGCGATCATATTAAATCAGCATATGAGCTTACAGTCATTCGCTAATATTTTCTATTCTCATGATGTTCGATTCGTCATAGTGCTCGAAACAATAAAAAATATTGTCCAGGTTGTACTGACATATTACTTCAGGCCAGGCCGTAAGAATTGTTGCACTGCGCTGCCGCGCACATCGACCGTAATCTATCATTAGCTACGTCCTCGCGACCGCTGATTCGTGTTGCTCACATAAGAAAAATACGACAATGAAATTCACGACAGATGTAATACTTCTCCAAAAGAATAATTATCGCTTAAATTTAAAAATCCTTCACGTGTACACGACACGAATTTCTACATTCCAATGATGTTTCATCTTACGACATATCCGCATAGCATTTCGCTACCAGCGTAAAAACGGACATATTCACTTGACCGCATATTATTAATTAAGAGAGAATTAAATTTCTCTCACCCTTCCTCTCCAATTTGGTGAATTAATCAAGCAATTATGATTTTTAATTCATTTGCAACGAGAACATTTCATAGTCATTAACATTCCCTCTTTTATCAGATAAGTATCAGGTACATTGGTTGCGTGAGAATCATGAGATAAGAAGAAGAAATACGGAGAATGAAAGCATGATAGAGAAAACGAGAGAAAAGAAAATGAATAATCGCTCAATTAGTTCGCTGGCGGTGTTTACTATTGGCACGATCAAGTGACAATATTCAAACGCAACTATGACTTTTGACGGTAATCCATCCGGAAAATGTCCAAGTTATTACGTTTTTATAAGCACAAATTTATCGTCTCGTCTTGAATATCTTTAACATACAGATTTTCTTTCGAACGGTTAGTATAAATCAATTCACTATTTTATTCGCGATATAAATTTTCAACTACGTTCTTTGTAATTTATGAATATCATTTAATGATATAAGCTCTTATTCTCGTTTTCTCGTTAAACAGAAACTCGTAAAGCATTGAATGTGTTTTGACCGAAATATGGAAATTGGAAATAAAAGAGAAGAAAGAGAGCAAATTTATTATTCCTATTTCTTATTTTATCGGTTTACATTCCATTCATTTACTTATCAGATTGGATATACATCAAGTCGCAGTCAATCTATCCACTCGTCTGCTTCTTTTTATTTTAATTACCAACTATTAACTGAGGATTTCTCTTCCTTCTTTGCTCCTTCCTTGTAACATCGGTGATCAAACTCTCTCACTCTTGTATACTCTCTTCGTTTGAAATGTATACGCTTCCGCTTTGAAGTGAACGATCGGCGATTATAAAACTTTATTGTGAAAGAGAAAACAGGAATTATTACAAACCCAGTATCGTTCCACTGCGTGATTCCCCTTAGACATTATTATTATTCTCAGAGTACGTTGTTAAAGCTCTTAACGAGCTCACTGGCTCGGCTCAGAACTTTCAGTCTCGTTGAATTTATTTGATCATTTGATGAGAAACCGATTCTCGGTTAATCGATCGTTGATCATTTTAAATACAAAGCCATGCCTGTTTCGCCTGTTTCTCTTACCGTAGTTATCATGCATTTATCGGGACACGCGGTAATACGCCAACAGCCTCGACGTGACTGCCTTTGATGCGTAGTTGGAATTCATGGCATTTGATTTGAATTAATGCGCTTTCCAACGCCGTGCCGTCCAATTTCTGTTGCTACTATTCATTGCGTTTTCAAGCATGTTCTCATAGATAAATACATCGTGATAAACTTCAATTAGCAATATCAACCTAGCGATCGTTGTTAATTTATCGTGTTGACACATGCTACGTTATCGCATGCTCTCGATTCATGTAATACTATTTCTTAAATAACTATAATAATAATAATAATAATAATAATAATAATAATAATAATGAAAAATTCCTTCATGTAATACTATTTCTTAAATAACTAAAATAATAATAATAATAATAATAATAATAATAATGAAAAAAGGACAAGAAGTGATAAGAAGGTGGTAACTTATTTGCAATCTTTTTAATTGAATAGAAATACAGTAGATGCGGATTTAGTATGAACTCATACTCACGTAGTTTGGTATGAACTTGTCAGGAAATAACTAGTTTATATAATTGGAGTTCATATAATAGGAATTCTATTATATGTACATAGTGCCGCGACGACACGAACTTAAATTAAATTATCATAAAATGATACATTAATTTTTGCATCGTATATCTTTTACTTTTTTTTTTATACAAATTTTAATTTTATCGAAACTAAGATGAAACTAATTGAAAATATTAGTTGAAATTTCTCACATTCAAAGAAATACAAACAATTTTGATACTCCTTTCGATACTCTTTCGTTAAAAATAAATTTTACGATATTTATTTTATGATATTCCTTTGTAAAAATATTTCACATGTATCTGTTAGAATAAAATACGACTTCCGGCAGGGTTGATGCTACACCGATTTTACAACCCCGCTATATTGCCAAGACTACTATAACAAGCCCTTTAAATTGTAAGACGTGTCTTGTCAGCGGTTCATACAAATCTTTCTCAGGGTATTTTATCTCAAAGACGACATCGCTCACTAGTCACGGAAAATGGCTCTCGCAATCTTTTCCGTGAATGCCGGTTGTGAGTCCACTCGACATTCACAGGATATTAAATGAAAACATTGGACCGTTTTCTAGTTGGCGGAATACCTAATATTTACCAAGAACGATATCGCAAAGGAACCATCAGTGGAAACGGGTTCTTTTCTTTCTTGGTTGCTTGCTTACTCGTTGGCTGGTCAGAGTGCTTACTTCCACCGAGCCTAACTTATACCCTAGTTAAACGCAAAAACCCCGAGACGAGAAACAGAAGATCTGGAAGGAGGTATGCGCAATCGTATAAGAGTGAGATACGCCTTAAAATAATCTTGCCATTTCGCTGGTACGCGCTACATAATGTCACAGACAGCCACGGTATGCTTGACTCGAGCCGAATAAACCGAGAGATGAGCAGATTTTATCGCTATCAATTTACAATGCGGCTTTCTACAACCATACCACGACAGGTTTTACGACCTCGTTTTTGTGGCCAACTAACACAAAACGGATCTTATCGACCACACCGCCTTTATTTACTCAAATCGAGAGCCAATTTTATAGTTGATACACTACTGCGAGCCAGAATAAACGTTTTTATTCTCGTTGAATTAACGAAACATTCTGCGCCGTTTATTCATTATTATTCATATTTATTTGTTTTCTTTTTATTTCTGTTCGTGATTTTTCTATTTTTGCTTCTACGCTGAAAAGTATTCTTTGAAAATTTTACGAGTAACAGATTAGAACAACTTTGTCCCTATAAACCAAAGATTGAAACAATGTAGAAAAATTCACAGAAATGAATATTTCGATAGTACCAGTTCATTTATTGTCACTTTTTTGAGCATGGCCATTAAAAAGAGAATCGAAATCGAGCTGGCAGACTACCATTACATTTATGGATTGAATATCACGACTCATCACTGACAATCAATCGTCGACAAAATGGTCGACGAGGCTGCATCGATGGACATAAACAAGAAACAGTTACACTGATTTATTAGTACGATATAACGTTTCATTGTTGTTTCACGTTGTATCATTAATGGAAGACAATTATTTGATAAAGTGTCCCGTTACAATTGATGCAACCATGACATTCTGGCTGCTCGCGGTACCATGGGAATCACAGCTAAACGAAACATTCAATTCGTCAATTTAAATCTTAATGATCCCGATGAATTGTTCAGAACCGGGTTTTCATACAGAACAAAATGTTTCTTTGATTATATTTCGTTAATTATTTTCGCACTAGGTACGGAACGAAGTATATGCTGAGATTTCCGGTATTCACACGCAAGGCCTTGCCCGTAAGTCGAGTGGCTCAGAGAAGATTATCAGTGTTAACGATGCCATTCCGATGGTGAGGTCGTATACGTCGGTACGTATACGTCAAGCCTACGCGACTAAAGCACCGTTAGTGCGTATGTTGGCATGTACGCGTACGGTTACATGTAATTAAATCGACGTCGGGTCCACCCCACACGCTCTTACCCGTTTATTAATTAACGCGTTACGTAGGAAATTATTACCATGCGATAAAACCCGTCTGGGATATAACAACTATATCACGATGTTTTATTCGTTGATTATTTTCATTTATCCTCGATCGTGAAAATAATTAATTGCGAACATTATTCAATCAATATCCAATGTATTTCGAATATAAGTTTATCACAATTAGCGCCGACAATTTTTACCGGATTTCGAAATTAAGTCGAAAATTTTATCGATCAGTCGATACGAAATTTAGAGAAACTAGTAGGCGCGACTTTCGCAACAATCTAATCCCTTCTCCTTCTTCGACGTTTTGTTGTGACATATCTCAATGGTCGGTGATACAGCTTTTGCCGCACAAAGAGTCACCGAGGACGTAGACTGAAAAGACGCATTGCTGTTGCAAATATCTAAAAGTTTTTCGATCGATTCTGGTACCGTAGATCTAAATCTTCCGCCAAGTGTGCCGGTGCCTGGAAGAATGGCCTTCTGAATTGCCTTCTCCGCCTCTTTTTGCTCGTATTTCATGCACTCGATCTCCTTCCGCAATTGGTATACCTGAATATGAATAACAACATATTTTCTTGCGCAAAAATGTTCTCATCGAATTAATTGACTGATTATTCGAAAGTCCTCACTAGCCAACGAGAATTTTAACTAGCAGAGAAAGAATTCATAGCCAGGAATATTTTATACGGATGAATGTATCATTCACTGGTCATGAATTATCGGTAAAAAGTCAGTGAACCAATCGATCCGTGTGAAAATTATATCCTACTTCGTATTCCAACTTTTGAATTCGATTGCTCTCGCATTTTGGATAACCCCTCGATGACGTTTTACGTTCTCTTCCTGGACACGTTTTCGCTTGAACGCATTTCTTCTCCACTTGTTTAGACGGACATATTACTGATTGAATGCGTTTCGAAGTACAACACGCATCGATTTGCTTGCAAGATCCTTTACGTTCATTCTCTAGACACAACACTTCCTTCTGTTTTTTCGATTTTATTCGAGGACAGAGTACGTTCCGAACATGTTCCCTAATCACTTGTTTTCGTGAGCACGGTGTTACTTGCGAATGCATTGGCATGGCCTCCTCTCAGTTCAATACCGGCAATTCTTTTGATTAAATTTGATACATGATTTCAAAGTTGATGACTTAAAGCTCGGACGCTCATCGCGTGAACGTGTCTCTTGTCGAATATTCGATATCACGTTCTCGAATGTGTCAACGTCGAATAAGTATTTCATTTCTAGAATTTTATATTTATGTATGTAAAATGTTTCTTTCTTCATTTTTTGTTATCTTTTTTTGTCAAATTTTTCACTAATTTTATATGTTAATCCCTTTTTACAATTTCTATGCTCCGTCTTGTTCCTTGACTGCGATACATTCTTAATATTGTTTCCAAGTGGGAAATTTTGTTTCGAGTCGAATTGCATGTTACGATTCAATAAAGGAAATCTGGTAGCAAAACGCGTCGTACCGCTACCAGAACGAGTGTACTCGCACAGACTGTCGCGTTTTAATTTACCATTCTCGGTTTTCATTTAAGATTTCTTTCTCTAGCTGAGCCATGCGTTTATCTTTCTCTGCCATCTTTTTGATCTTTCTTAAATCCTTTTCTATACATCATTCCGTTGACATGGCCGGAAATAATGAAAGAGACTAAGTTGGTGATTAAAATTGTGTTTGATGTTAGTACCGTAATATCGATTACATTCTTCATAACTCTAGTGACGCGAGTATTTAAAAAAGCGAGTGTTTAACAGCAGCAACACTGATTTAAAATGAAGAATGAAGAAAATAAGAAAGCAGAAAATATTTTGTATTTTCAGTTGTTAGTAATCAATGAAACCAAACATTATTGTTATAGCTTCTTGTTAAATTCCATAGTACATTTATTTAAAGAACTAAAACTTCATATAACGGAAAAAGGTGTCGCCATCTGACAACTAGCAAACATATGAAAAATCCCAGCGCGAGGATCGTTTCATTGAAAATGAATTTCTATGCCCTGGACGGATTTCCTATCTGAAAAATAACAAGTTAATACATTTTCTCTTGTAGTTTTCCTTTTCTTTTCTTGATGCCATGACCGTTGAAACTTAAATCTCGTGTATTTTGTAATTACAAAACAAAAATTAATTTAGAATTAAGAGAAATAAGAAGATAAATCAAGGAAATTGATTCAATTATATATGAACGACTGTAAATTACAATAAACTTTATCCATTCACATGTGCATATTCAAACAATGCACAAACTTGAAATCATGTCGCGAAATTTGAAAAATTGGTGGTTGAAACCAGAGAAGAGTTCTATGCTTCACTCGTGCCAACTTTACTATCGATTTTTTAAATTAGATTTCTTGAAACAAGCAAAAACATACTTACCTAACACAGATTATTTAAATTTAAGAATCTATCTTATCTATTGATAATAAACAATTACATCAGTAAATATGCTATCTATCCTGTTCAATATTATATTTAAAAAATAATAAACGGCAAACATATTAATATACTCGCACCATAGTTCTCACACGTATATACCAATGCACAAAGATCTACCTCTAGAGAAGACGTCCTAGGACACCCAACATATAACTTTTATTTACATACTATTTTCTTGAAATTGACTGACGAATTAGCTAGCGACTATTACACGGCATAAAATATAATAAAAAAATAAAAGAATTTTCCATTTTAATTAAATATTCAGAGTCGTGTAAATGTATATCATTTGAAAAAATTATATTTATATTTGCTGTATTATTTTCAGATTGTATCGATAGTATACTTATGAAATATATTAAAAGATTAAATTGTGTTGTGTAACGCAATTGTTAATTAACAAACAATACAAAAACAATGCAAAAGCAATGTAATCCTATAAGCTAATCATATTGTACATACAATATAAAAAATATGTTATACACGATACACTAACTCAAATTAATAAGCTTATAATCTGTAATATGATAACATTGTGATTATAATTGTATAATTTCTCCAACCAAAAGGCACATGAGTGAAATTTTGATCACAGAAACTTGAGAATCTTATTAATTTGAAAAGAAAATTGATAATTTTATAAATATGGATACGTAGGTACTTATTTTATATCTAATCGATTAATATTTTTCGATATTGCATTTCATCATTTTATTTTATTCATCAGTCTTTATTTTTTAATTTATTTCAATCATTTAATAAATTACTGGAAGACACTTAAGTAAAATAAGTTCATCAATAATCAATATATTCAAAAGGAGAAAAAGGAAGAATTCAATGCAAATAATATAAAATCCCATGAGTAATATTGAAATATTGATAAGAATATCTTCAGGTAATTTATTCATCAAAGTACATCTTTGGAAACACTTGATTTTGAAATCTTTCTTTCGCAGAAAATCTTGTATCCGCGTAACGTATCATCATTATGGATAAGACTTATATTATATGCAATACTTACATTCTTCAATATTACTGAAATTATATTGAATATAGAAATCAATATAGATAATAAAGTAGTCCTATATTATCACAAATATAAATCTATAATTATGAGCATTGTGATAATTTTAATTACCACTTTGCAAGTTTTATAGCAATGAAGTCAGAAAGTATTGAGTTTTGTACAATGTTATAATATAATTTATTTATTTATACAGATAGTATATATTCGTATGAATATTTCATCTTTTTGAGTATCTAATCATATTGCATATGTTAACGATACAATTTCGTGATTGTTCTAATCTACAATCAACGAAAGTAAGACAGATAGCTTGTCGCTATTTAGCTTTCTATTTCTTACGACCGAACTGGGACTCCAATAAACTTGGAAAATTCTAACGATTGTTTAGGAAAACGATTACAGGTAACTTACTTTATCTCCGCAGGAAATATTGTAATAAAAAGAGACTCTGATCACAAAGTGGAGAGAGTGATCTTTTGATAAGAGGACTGTGTTTAACTGCTCAGCAGATTAAACCCTCAGGGGTTATCCCAGAACTATCGAATCATCTATCTTATAAAATATCCTATAATGATATAATAGATATCTGTGGTCAATATCACGCTATAATTTTTATATAGAAACACGTTATTACCAACTATCGCATTACGTGAAATTATATACTATTATATTTATATTATACGTAATGTCACGTGTAGTATTCGAAAAGTGTAGACCGACATATTTTCATTGTTTTAAATTAAATCTATTGAAAACAAATATAATCACGTTATGCTGTTCACGTCATTTCACTCATATTGTTACATGTAAAAACAAGGCCACAATTTCACATTGCTCAATATCATCGTCATTTCAATATCATATGAGCACAAAAATGAAAGAACTGTTGGTAGAAAATTTTCACAAGTCAAAATTTTCGCTCCGTCAACCTCTTTCTCTATCTCTCTGCGCGTACACACACGCATATTTTCTATATTATTATATATATTTTTAATTAGATCATGCAAAAATTAAAATTCATCTTTAATCATCCTGAAATGCAATACATGCTTATTATATTTACTAAGATGCTCCGAATATATCCGAAACGATTTATAGGTTTTATTCTGAACCAGAGAAAAAAATGCTGTATGATTTTTTATATCTTTATATTCCCAGTTGGTAAAAATATTGCTAGAAATTCAAGATTAATTAACAAGAAATAATTTATTATTTATTACTAAATAATTTTCAATATATAATGTGATGCAAATATAAATCCATGATATCACGTGCTCTTATACACAACCTGATAATATGTGATTTCACACGTGAACTGGTTGTTAATCACCTATATCAATTCGGTTTCTCAGCAAATGTGGGGTTTAGAAGATCCATAACCAATAATCTTAATATTCAAATGTTATCAAGATTATTTTTTTGAATCTCAAAAAATTTTAGCCATCACTTGTTATTTGTTATAAAGTTACTAACTAAATAAAAGTTGGCTAAATTTTATTACAAAATGATCCATTTTCATCCATCGGGATTTTATCTAGTTCAAATCAATAAGCAAAAAAATTATAAATTCTTTTTTAAAAAGATAGCAGACGTTAAATATTGAAATTTGATGATTTATATGTTTGCTATATGCTTTTGACTGTCATATAATGGCAGCTTTTTGCGAATATCTTGGAAACTAGATCTGATCGCCAATTACACGTACAGGAAAAAGTTGTTTAAAATATTAATTTCTATAACATATTCAAAAATTATTGAAATCGGAGAGGAAATATCTTTTCTACCTCATCTTCCCTAAATTTCATATTTACCTAATTACAACCCAGAGAAGTTATTGTAAAATTCATCATCAAGCACAAATCGTCGAATTGTCGATATCTAGATTATAATTCCAAAACGTATCAGTTTCTGATGAATATGAATATGAAGGAACGGAAAAACTGAAATATAAAATTTTAGTTTCGGGTATTTAGTAGTTTCCGAGATATTAAATAAAAATTTATGGTACAATATATTCTGTCTATGTAGATATGATTAATACAACTATCATTGCTGTAGCAGTCGTCATTGATAAGTTTTCTTATAGCGATATTATGAAGTATGCCATACAAACTCGATTATAACATCGTGGATAAAGCAGTCAGGAAAATATGTGACGTAACTTTAACTTCGTCGGATATATGATATGATTCATTGATTAAAACGAAACGAAATTTTGTAGAAGAAGGGAGACTTCAAATTGGTCTTTATTAGTTTCTAAGATATATATTAATAAAAAAAACTTTGACTACTATCATTTTTGTATTCTATTTTGCCTATACAATTATCTTCGCTGACTTTGTATTAATCAGCATCTTATGATCATTGTCAGCATCATCATTGTGGTAATTATTTTCAATTGCATAGTAAATAATGATGTAATACCAATACCGTCCTCAGTATCTAAGGAATATAGAATATAGGTATATGCTTTTGAATTCCAATATCGATGTATTTTATCAACATTTTACAGACAAATTGGTGGTTGGCAACCGTGAGGCGGTCGGATTAAAAAAAATAAGTCAAGCTGGCACTTAAATATTAAATCTAATTAAATTTTGGTTAATTAAATTCAATGTATTGTAGTCAACCGCATGGGGACATCTCCCTCAATTTTCTTTTTTTTTGGTTTTAATTTTTTTTTTTTTTTTTTTGTTTAATTTAATTTTAATTAATTAGTCCTGAGGTTTTTTTTCCTCTCTCCTAGAATTTTTGTCAAATTTTTCGGAACTATAGCCATATATTTTCCCAGCTGCCAATGATCTTTGTTCACAATCTGTACTAAAGAACATTATAATTTGTCCTTAAGAAGTATTAATTATTTGGAAACTTAAAATACTGAAAGACTGTCTATTAAATATAAAATAATGACAATTTTTGATTGAAGAATAAAAAGTCAAATTTTCAAACAGATTTTATTTTTTAATTAATAATAATTAACGAGGAATAGAATTAAGTGAAACAAAAAATACAAAGTTACTGACATCTTTGGCTTTACAACATTAGGTCCTTCTAAATCTAAGAAGAGGAAGAAGTAAGAAATCTTTAACAAAATGTAAATTATAAATGTAAATTATAATCTAATCTGAAAAACACATTGTCCAAAAAAGACATTTGAAATAATAAAACTCTGAGATAATAAAATATGAAAAACCTTGGAACTTTAATTGTTTCGCACACAAAATGGCGATTGCTAAAACCTCGTTTACGTTTATTACTTTAAAATCTTAAGTGAAAATAACTTAATAGTAGTTTTCATAAAAAATGGTCTGTTCTATTATTTTTAATAATAATTAGATTTTCTCCTAATCTCTTAGTTTTTAAAATAAGTTTAAAAATATTTACAAAAATTGGTGCGTCTTGCATGATTTTATATTTTCCTTTTTCATTTTGTATATTATGTCTGAATGTTTATAATGTCGTAAAAATATATATAATTATAAATATATATAATTTAATATTATATACCCATATTATTTAATATATATTTTTTTGTATATTTTTAATATATTTTTATATATATTATATAATCATATAAAAATTTATATTATGTTCAAAGTTAAATATTTGCATTTTCTTAAAAATTGATTTTTTCAAAAATTGAGAGTGATGGAAAGAATTTAAAAAATTTTATACTCGTATCCAAGACATAAAATTTACAAGAATCACTTAGTTATTACTGTAATGCATATGTTAGGTATATAGTATTAATATTTTTATTATCAATTAAGATTACCATTGTAAAATACACTGCTCACAAAAATTAGGGAATATTTCAAAATGAATGTGAAGCAATAAAAAACAGAAGTATTTGATTTTTTTTATTAAACAAAAAATTAGAAAAGCAAACGACAAGTCAAAGAAAGTTGTCGATTATGCAAATAAGATGCAAAACCAACTTTTATTTCATTGAAAATGTACTATACAAAAGGCTGAAAGCACTGGAATATTTGCACGTTCCATCTTGAAAGTGCACATCCTGCAATTTCCCAGCGCTTGCAATGCCCCTGCAATATAATGTCCCTGAAACAATTTTCTTTTCATGAGAGATAATGCAAGGCCCCACCTTGTCAACAACATGCTTCAGGAGGCAGGAATCGAACGCATGGACTGGCCTTCACGTTCTCCAGACCTGAATCCCATTGAACATGCTTGGGATGCACTGAGAAGATGTCTGGAAAATTACCCAATGCCTTCCAGAACACTTCTTGAGCTGGAAGTTTCCCTGGAGCAGGAGTGGCAGAGGATTCCACAAGTACTGCTGGACAATCTGATCCTGTCCATGCCCTATCACTGTCAGTGTGTTTTGACAGTCTTGGGTGACCATACACTTTACTGAACAGTCAATGTGTGGCACTCTCGTCCAGTTTGACATGCTTTTGTTCATCCCCATCAATATGTCACTTGCTACTCAATCACGGTAATTGAGTTTGCATCTCATTTGTACAATCAAATAATTTCTTTTAACTTATCGTTTGCTTTTCTGATGTTCTTGTTTAATAAGAAAGAAATCAAATGCTTCTTTTTTTATCGCTTCATATTCATTTTGAAATATCTCCTAATTTTTGTGAGCAATATATTTTCTAATATTGTTAAATATCTATGAATATTAAATAATATAATTGATTTGCAAACACTATATTCTGAATGTCATTGGAATTTCAAATCCACGTACTTTGTACTAATCAAATTTAGCACATTGTTAATTAAACAAAGCTGTGTAGGCAGAACATGATCAGAGTTCAAATCTGTCTACAATAACTTTCATTCCTAAGAGTCTACCTTCATTAAAATAAATTAAATGTTACCATATTCCATAAAAAGTTATTGAATATGATAGTTTTTGAATTTCATGGTGTCTCCTTAATATTTATACCAATAATTCATACAGAAGAACCAAAATTTTCAAATGTATAAAAAAAAGAAATTATATAAAAATTAAATGATTAAAGGTGCGATTTTGAAATATGAACTTATAATATGAACTACCAATAAATAATGAAAAAGATGATCAAAAAGAAAAAAATAATTCAATGATAAAATATAATATCTAATATTCAATTAATAAGTTAAGTAAAAATGTGCCATAACAATAATTAAACAAAGTTAACAGTAACATAAACTGGTGGTACAGTAATATAAAGTAACATAAAGTAACGTAAAGATGGTGGCGAAACTACATACATATTATGCAAATAATATATAAAGAAATATGAAACCAAATCATACATTTAAACTGTATGATTTTCCATAATTAGAGTAACTGCCCGTGCAACATTCGCGTTGTTAAATAAAGTAGAAATTCAAGCGTGTACAAATAAAATTCAGTTGATTTATGAAGAAGGAAAATTTCCTATGAGAATACTTTCAACAATGATCATATAATTAATTTAATCAAATAAAGTGTATTAAATTAATGAATACGAAGTATAATTGAAGACAATGCTTTTTTAACATGAAACATAATTGCAACAAATTATAAGTTATTATAATAACTATATGGATAACTAGCATAAATTTTTATAATTCTAATTCTGATTCTAATGTATTCATCAGAAATACATATATAACTACGAATTAATATCATATTATTAGCATAGTTATGGCAACTGTGTTTATATGAACATAAAAGTTTTCTATTACTATTAGTTTAGTGTCGAAATATTTACAATCTACTGTATTTACTTTTAACCAACATCAGTGTTCGGATTAGATATAAACTGTTTTAAACGATACTCACTATTCAAAACCATAAATATTTAATTCGATAATGCAAAAATAAACCTTATATCTTATCTACGCTACTAATCGGCGCTACTAAACAGCTTGTGAATTATGTTCACAAAGTATGAATACTTCTACAAATTGTGAGCAGGTACAACGAACAGCTCGGGAGGCAATACATTATAAGCTTAGAACCTGCCTGGATATGTTGCAACTTGTAACACATTTTCAACGAATTTGACAGTTGCTGCTGTTTCAGTTTTCATTTGATTTGCGAATATCAATCATGGATTAAGTCGAGTCGAAAATAATTGTACTAATTGAATTAATATATTATAGAATACGAAATATAAATTTTATAACAAAATATTGATGTTTCATTTTTCTTTCAACATTATTTCCTTTTATTATTAAATATGTGGCAGATGTAAACAACAAATTTTCTTTAAACATTTTTTGAACAAGTTTTGAGATTTTTGCGTGCACGTTAAAAACGTCCGCAGTTAGTAAAACGCGACTGTCCATGACCTCTGGTATGAATGCAATACTTTTGTTCGTGAACAACTCGCGAACAGTTCGTGAATGGCTTTAACAAAATAGCGCACCGTAAGAACTATTGATTGTGATTGATCTGATCACTTCTGGATAGTGCTTCTTCTTGCTATGCTTCCTATTAAATTGATGCTTTTACATACGTTACGTTGATTGCAAGAAATATTGATTATATTCGAGAACCACAATATATATCTATAACGTAACAATAAGTAATTATAATAGCTGGGTTTCGCAGGCAGTCGGAGGAAAAAACAGAAGGAAGAAATTCTCGGTGACAGAGAAAACTTGGACCTTTTATAGAAGTGAAGGCTACATCTTTTTTTATACGAAGAGAGAAAGAGTCGACAGAGGTACCGTAAATACGTTTTCTTTTACCATTTTTAAAAAGCAATGACATACCGTTTATCGGAAGATACTCGGTTTTCTTAGCATTAAGAAAAGAAAGGAAAAATTTGCCGTTTTATTGATAGTATTATTCAACTTTTACCGCTTGTTTGCTAGAATGCAGAATCGCAGGTATTGTCTTGTCAGCTACCTTTCTATTTGCTAGCAATGTGTTAGTTAAATTTTTAAGATAAAAGGGCTTATATATATATTTGAAGAGCTAAATCCACTCAATTGGTGTAGGTCTAGTATCGAGTATCGAGTTTACAAGTTTTCTGGATATCACCTTGAAAAATATGCGATTTTATAAAGATTTTTATATTTTTTTTAAAAATGAAAATATTTTCTCCCTTTTCTTTCGTTGTAGAATATATGTAAGTTTACATATGTATGGGAAAGAAAAAGATTGTTTTCCGTAAATTAAAACTTCTAATCAATTGTGAAAAAAGCTGAAATCTCAGCTCATTGAGATACTAAAAGGATTAAGAGTTTTAGTAATATGTCCTTTAGAATTTCCCTCGTTTTCTTACTCGTAAACACGGTCTTCTTACACGCAAAAAACATACAAATTTCCTATGTGCTACAAGTGTGTATTTCATAGTTTCATTATAATCTATGTCTACGCTAAAATTTACATACTAATTGTAAGTTTAACTTAGAAACAAAAAGTAAATCACTTTTCTCGTCTATTAAATAAAGCAATTTATTTAACAAAGCTTTGATCTCAATCAAAAATGTATACTTTAATTTTAATGCTTCTTCATATCAAAATTTTGATTTTATTTTTCAAAATAATTTCCATTATATTCAACAACATTTTTCTATTGTATTATACTATATAATATTACACTATTTGAAATCATCGTGCCAATTGACAATAAGAACAAGATACTGAGGCAAGGAAATTTAAGTGAATATATGTATGAATACAAAATACAAATGTTAGAACATAATTTAGTCAATGGTTAGATAAGGCAAAGAATAGAGAGTGAAAATGAAGTGTATTAAAGCAATTAATTTATGTAGATTATAGCATGTATGATAGTAACAGTTGGATAGAACAAATCAAATACAAATAAAATGTAAGTACAAAAATTTTTATAACAATTAAGAAACTAAATGGTGATTCACTGCAACATATCAAATAATATTGCTACAGTCGTCTTATGTTCGTCGTATCAAATAGGATATAACAAACATTTTGCATCTTTTCCGAAGTCGGTATTTCAGAACATGAAATATGAGTTCCATGTAATGTATATTTAGTTCCTATATTAATTAATGCTTTTAATCTTTCTATTTCATTATCTGGAATAAACTACGGTAATCGATGGAATTTTTTATCGACACATCGGTTGAAAAAAAGAAAAAAATAAGAAAAGAAGAAAAAGAATAATGGAAGATATCTGATAGAATCTTAATGGGAAAAGAGTGTTGATACTAGTTTCATCCTCTTCTGTGCAACTCGTCAATTATGGAGCACATAATGAAAGAGCATCTTCATAATTCGCGACTTATTTTTTCGCCCCTTTAACATATCAACGGCTGTCATCACAGGTGCCCGTACACTTGGCTTATCTCGGGACGCAGTAATGATTCTACGGAACAGAAGTAAATGTAGAAGACCCACCATGTTCGTGTCTCCGCTATTTCTCGTCGCGACAGACCGTATAATGCGAATGCGACTGTATCGCGACAGAGAGCATAGAAAGTTTTTTACCAAAACCTCGTCTCGACGACCCTTGACTGAAATTCAAAAGTCGCATTTCCTTTTTCTTTTTTTCTTCTTATCGTCTCTTTCCGTTTACATCATCCTTGCTTTTCTTCTTATTTTTTTTATTTCACAAACGCATAATAATAGTACTTACACAATAAGTGATAAGGATTTTACGCGTGAAAATATAGCGTCATGAATGTGTGTGTGTGTGTGTGTGTGTGTGCGTGCGTGCGTGCGTGCGTGCGTGCGTGCGTGCGTGCGTGCGTGCGTGCGTGCGTGCGTGCGTGTGTGTGTGTGTGTGTATGTAGACGCATATAAGGGAAACTGAGTAAAATGGGGCAGGTCAAACCGAGTATCTTTGTTTTTTTATAATATGATATAATTTTCGATATGTAACTAGACAGCTGCATGATATTCGAATGGATCTTCCGACCAACCATATTTTACATATTTCAAAATCAATCAACATCTTAATGTTCCGTACAGATAGAGTTAAAAATTTTGGCTTGAAGGGCTTTAATGTTTTGTGATATAAGTGACAGCTTTTAGTGTTTTCATATTCAAGAATCTATTCAGATAAGTAATATTTGTATTTTACTTTCCATAGAATATTTTTACACTATTTTTACCTTCCTTCTAGAATATTTTGATCCTTTTTTCACTGTTCTATCTCCTACTAAAATATAGTATTTAATGTTGTTTAGTAAATGAATGTATTTTGGATAAAACCGAATATTTGGATATGGGACAGAACCGGCTACCGGGCTTTGCCTCGTATTATCTGTATATAGAATATGTATTCTTTCGATTTCACGTTTTTGATCATTTAAATTAAATTGTTCTTATTTTGTGTGTATTCGTAGCTAATGCTGTTAAGCCCATAGAGTTTTGGGAATGTTTGCGGGTGTTGGTGCAGGATGAAATGGTCTTTGACTCGAGTTCTCTATTAACACTTTTATTGGCTATGTTACAAGAGACGTGGAGACTGTCTTTGTTCGCGGCGTATCGCAGAGTTTCTTCGTACTCGAAGACGGCCCCGAATTTTTCTCTTAATCGCTCCGGATGACTGCTCGACTTTTTCTCTTCTCTTCGAAACTTTTTCGCTCCAAGAAAAACTCGGTCCCCGTCTCGGACATCCCTAATTAGCTAAACCGTTTTTGCGTTTTGACCAATTAGGTTGTCACGAAATTGCGCCGCCTACTCCTTGCGTTCGAGAAGCATTTCTGAGAGTGGGGCTGCAATTTCGCCGGGACCAATTTCCCCGAATTGTGGCGCTGTAGCAGGGTTTCCTCTGGGCCTCCCTCACTTTCTCCAAGTGTTTTCCAGATGTTGATCTGGGTGGCCCTCAGGAATCCAAGAGTTTACGACGCTTCGCAGGAATGCTATTTGGCTGTATTTCTAAAACTGTAAGTGCGGACATCCGGTCTTACGCACTGTAAGACTGACTTTGGCCTTTTCAATACAATAGCGTCGGCTCCACGTGAGTCGTAAATTCTTCTAACTTTTCTGTCTGAGAAAACGTCTTTTCTCCGACATTTGCTAGCCGCTACAAAGTAAATGCGAAAACTGTGGCACCGTTAAATTACGAACAATTATTGTATAAAATTTCATTCTTTGAGCAGTAACAATAGAAACTGTTGTTCAAGAGGTCAGAGCAACTGGAATATTTCCCGACTTACTTCTCGATTATTTATATGTCCCATATCGGAAACAACAAATAATCAGGATACAGCAGTAGTCAAAAAAGCAGCACTCAAGGAAGGTTTACCATTAACATCAATAGAAATGAATAATTTCTTATCGACACCAAAAGGTGCAAAAGCTGTTTCATTTCCATCACAGGATATTGATTATTCATGATCGATTCATATTTTCTTCCTAAACAATTAAACCTAGCCAAGCATCAATAAGAATGAGCAATAAAAAAAAAAGGGAAAATAACCAAATATGACATAATAATAACATAGAAATGATATGGAAGTCAGTTGGAAGACTTTGTATAGACTATGAGAAGAAGAAAAAAATCTGTAAGAAACAAATGTCATAAATAAATAGACTATCCACAAACGATGCTTGTATATTTTTTAAGTAACTTTTTAAACATTCTAAATCCAAAGAAGAATGGATTCAGTACACTATATGATTTGGATGAGCACATTTGGTATGTGCAATTGTCGAAGAGAGCGACGAATACTTTATTTGCATCTTTTGTTAATTGAGATATATATAAATTTACTATTATATCAAATATAATAACATAAATTTATTATTATATAAAATAGTTCAAGTTTTTTATAAATACTTTAAAAGATCATATAGAATATCTTTATATTTGCCAATAATGTTAAAAATAATTGTTAAAAAATAATAACTCTGTTGTAATAAAAATGAAAATTTTCTAACTGTGTGGCATTTTATAGGTTCTTAATAGGTATCCCGTTTTACTTACCCCTATGGGGCAAAACAAAATTTTTACATACTTCCAGAAAATTTTATTTTCCCGTGAGCGAAACAATTATTTTTTTTTTTAAATGTTTAGTTATTCTCTTATTATATAAGGTCCAATTAAAAGATTTAGTCTCGTGCGAATTCTTTTACCCATCCGATTTTTTGTGCATATGTATGTGTACATATAATACATGTATGTATATAATATATACCGGGTGAGTTACCTGAGATTAATGCTGAAGCTGAAATATTTTCGAAACGATTAATTATATGTAGGTATTTCAAAAAATATGTAGGTATTTTAAAGTTATCCGAAGTCGTTTANGTGTGTGTGTGTGTGTGTGTGTGTGTGTGTGTGTGTGTGTGTGTGTGTGTGTGTGTGTGTGTGTGTGTGTGTGTGTGTGTGTACACACACACATTCCCTCAATTGTTTGCATTGAAAGATACAAACGAACATTATTAAGAACGCTTTTCGTGGATAATACCGAACCCCAGCTTAATGGATTCAATATCGAAGGATTTCATTTATTCGACCAATGTGTAAATGCATGTTTTTGATGAAGAACAAACGAGCAGACGATAGAAGAAGGAGAAAATTTCAGATCTCTCTCCCGGGAGACGAACTCAATACGAACAAACTAGACTTTGAAATCCATGGCAAGAGCTGAGGAACATGCGTGAGCGCGCGTAATATTGCAAACGCATTAATACAATATACGTGCAATATGCAAGGTTTACATGTATCTCTATACTCTATCCCATTGCCTTCGTGCACTTTCCCATTACATCGTGTACCAATCACGGTAAAAGCTGTAGCTCGCGCCTGTTATGTCTGTTATCCGGCTGTGTCTTGCCTTACTTAATGGAAATATGAGAGGCGTTACATTCGTCTGCTGACACGTCTATCCCGTTTTTTTATTTCTAGTAATACCGCGGGGACATTGTTTCATAAACAGGACCACTGTTGTGCCAATGTGCCGCGCCGCACCGCGCCGCGCTACGCTGCGTTGTCGTTGAGAGACGTCTCATGACATTACACTGCAGTCGTATCCAAAATCGTATTTACGTTCGCGAACAGTGCTACATAACACAGTCAATACAATAATTGACTGTGCCGAAAAGACAAGAAAAGAAGTTTTAATTCTTGACGAAATAACGAAGCTAAACATACGAATCGATTGGTGTAAAACAAATCGTTATTACTTTTCAAACATAAATAATGTCAAAGTCAATTAAACATGATATCCTGCATTATTTCAGTTTTACACGACTTCATACCACGACATGCATTTTGAACTCTGCGTCATATCTACTATCTACTTATAAGCGCTAAAAGACAAATTGTGATTTATGTAGCCAAGATGGTGCCAACTGACGAAAGAGAATTGTGAACGTAACGTGTATAGTGAATCGCGGATTAATATAAATAGATGGCCCGTTACCGTCTAATCAGCCAGTCGCTTGACATCACGCGCGTGATCCACGGCTGAACAGAACATATTTTGTTATGACTTGTGATTGTGCTTTTTTCCATGCGAGAAACTGTTCAACGCGACCTACATTTTTCCATAGTGTCCGTGGACAATAATCATAACACAACGTAATATCTAGCTTTCTTATTGATCTTGGAATTTTTCACTCAATATTTATTTTATATTTATACTCAATATTTTTTTGCGTAGCTTCAGAAGTGACGAAAATTTGTATTACTGTAGAGATTACATCTTGTTAGCATACTAACAATAACCTATAAAAATCAAAGACGCCATGGTTACCACGCATTTTGTGGTAATTCACTGGTCATTTCAGCCACGTTTGTTAATAGTAAATAGTAATATTTTTGGAATTCGATGAGCGACGAAACATCGTTTTGAGAGAAACTAATGCGTAAAACACACGTAGATTGTAAAAAATCATGTGGTAAATTATACATTAATATTAACGTATTAACGTATGCTAATGTTATACCATGTGATGTAAATATGCGTATATTGTTCGTTTGCTCTAATGAGCGATTTCTATTTTTCACTAAATAACAAAATGCAAACTAGTTTTTGAAAGGCGGTACGCAGTCTCCGCGATAGCAAGGGTCTCTAGGGTTGTGTGCTCATTGAAACCAACCCTTGATAGGTGCACTTTTGGGGTAGACCCCTATGCTAGTGACTGCGCTTCAAAACCTCGAGTACCTACCGAGACGCGCAAAAGCGAAGGGCTGTGCGTATGCTGGCTGTATCGCGAGCTAAGCTACATCCAAGATGAAATTTCAAATATTCCACGCTTCGTGTTTAACTTTCTCTTTAAGAAAAATCCGTATACGCATGTTATGCTTGAGAAATTTTTTTTTCCTAGATTCCACGAGTAAGTTCAGTAAATATTTTGAATCTTCTTGATCGGTACAATGTTAAAACAACAAAAACTCTGTGTTGGACAAACGAATGAAAAATAAATGCATACGTATGATTCTTATAAAATGATGGATTGAGTTTTCTCCAAAATGGAAAGAAATATCAAAAATTCGTTCGAAATGTTCAACTTTAAATGGAAATATTTTGATGTACATAGATACATACATGGTGGTGTTGTAGGTAGAGACGCTCGGCGATTTCAAGGTCAATTCAATTTTTTTTTTTAATAAAATCCTGTATTTTTTCTCTAGATACATATATTCGATAGTGCTTATGGCGAGTTCAATAACTACGGGGCAAATTCGTTTAAAGTCGTCCTAGGCCATACGAAGTCAAAACTCATATTTCAGGAAAATAATATGTTGATTAATACGTTATATCAAATGCTCAAAATTGTTGTTTTTTACTTATTTGGCTAGAAATTAATTTTATGAGAAAAATTGTTTGCGGCTTTCATAACAATTTCAGCATAATTGCTTTGGTAATAATTGTCATTGTGAATTATTGGCCTCGTTTAGTAAATGATGGTTTTGACATGTCTTGCCAAGAAATAATCAGTAATTAATGTTCTAGCCAAATTAATCGTGTTAACAAATTCATATATCAATATTTACACATTCGTAGAAAAATTATTAGAAACTTTTAATATTGTAATATATTATTTTTCTGTAAAGTAATCTGAAGTAAAGTAAACAAATCCGAATTAAAAAAATAAAATTAAAAGTTTAAAATAAGCATGAGCCATAAATTCGTCACATAGAATCTTATCAGAATATAAAGAAAGAAATATAGAAATCCATTTTTAAAAAATTGAGTTAACTTTGAGATCACCAAGACGCCACATCTACAATACCATCATATACATATATACAGAACATTTCTCCTTTGTAACAACTTTCATTCAAATAATTTTTTGTATTTTGAAAAAAAGTCAATTAGATATTTTATACATATGTACATACATATGTACATACGTATTACATGTGTATGTATGTGTAATTCCGAAAAGAGATGTAGGTGTGTAATGTGAAAAGTCATCGATTCGTTCATTTCAATATTATTTCTATAAATAGTATTTTATATTATTATCTTTATGTATATGTATATATATTTTTTTTCTTATACAGTATACTATAGCGCGTTGTACTAACTTCGTTTTACGATTGAAATATCTATGTAGCAAACTTATTCTTTATGCAAAGCATAACGTTTTCTTGTTCATTCATTCTGTCGAAATGTATCGGGCGATGATACAGTACAATCATCATCCATGAGGCTCTATTTCTCAATTCTTGTGTTTTGTAGCAAAAGCACACATTTCAAAGGCAGTTTCTCATCGCGTCTACAGAGTAAAAAAACAAAATAGTCTCGATCGCCACGCTAAATTTCCATTTGGGAACGATGCGTTGGCATGAAATTTGCGACAAGATAAAGAATTACAAA
The DNA here is from genome assembly GCF_011392965.1 of Frieseomelitta varia. Taxonomy (NCBI): domain Eukaryota; kingdom Metazoa; phylum Arthropoda; class Insecta; order Hymenoptera; family Apidae; genus Frieseomelitta; species Frieseomelitta varia. The sequence continues at coordinate 1,012,253 of NW_025109967.1, forward strand.
AATTATTTCATTCGTTGCTCTTAAAGAGGCATGGAATCTTAAACGGATTCCAGAGAAGAGAACCGTGTTATTGAAACGTCGCAACTTTAACAAAAAAGCACCTACCATCAATCATAATTTAGTTTATCTCTAAAGAGCTTTCTCAATCAATACAATCGTCGAGGCGTACAAATTCTGAACTATAATTCTATCACACGATTCTGTAAGATTATTTGGACATACTATCTACGAATTACTTTAGTTAAATTATGGTAAATATTGTGGAAAAAATGTATATTATTAGTGTTATATAAAATACTGATTTTTCATTGGATGGATGCGTGTGAAAAATAATATCGTTTTTGCCGCGATATACGCGTACACGAGAAAAAAAGTAAACGGGATTAAATGGCGGGTAATTAAAAAACGAGAAAAAAATTAGTCGGGGTACTTATTAGCTCATTAGTTTCCAGCGGCAGAGAACGGTGACAGAGGCCGTGAAAATGCCAGTTGAATACCGGATATAGTATACACGTTATGTCATCAAACACACACAGCTGTGGCAGAACGCGTGTGCGTGTTTCGCGGCGACGTTAATTGGCTGTGCGATGAATATTACAAAATATGTACCGCCGGCTAAAGAGAGGCACTGTTTTAATTACGATATAATACGTGTCGGTTAAATTTCTCGTGATGAAAAACTGATATCTTTTCTCTCGTGTGACGTAACTACTAGTAACACCTTGTTTTTATTAAATCGTTTAATTTTGAAATCATTCAAGAAAATTTCCATTTAGTGGAATTCATTTGGGAAGGACGAGATGACGCTAAACAATCTCAAAAATTGCGCGAATATGGTAAGGTCGAAATTTAATCCTGAATAACTGTAAGAATTCGAATGATTTGAAACTCTAGAATTTTAATTATGCTTATGTAAATGGAAAAGGAACAAATGTGAATACAAAATAGCAATGACGGTTGTTTTTGGATTGTCCAAACAAATTGAAGTCCTTTTTTACAAAGATAGCGAATTTTGATTAAAGATGCGTAACTTCTGTTTTGATCTACAGATGGAAGTGAAACAAATTTTTCAATCTACCTTTCAATAGAATTTTATACGAAGAGTTTGAATATTTAAAAAGATTATACTGTTAATGTACATATATTAAAAAGATTTACGTGTTAATGTACAAATATTATTCACTTTATTGGATAAAGATTGTAGGTATTGTTAACAAAGTTAATATATTTTTAAATGATCAAAGAGCTGTTCTTATAGATAAAGGATATTTAATATTAGATGATTTCAATTTTACAAGAAAGTCTATTGACTTGAAAATAATACCAACAGTATTTCAGACGACATTTAAAGAGTTGGATTATTACAAAAAAAGAGTATTCTGATTTTGATGAATTCTTATATTACCCACAATGTAAGAATTTACAGCGAGGTAGTTTGACTTAATACAAATATTTTAATCTATAATAATAAAAAATCAAATCATATTTTATAATCTTAATACGTTTACTAAATTAACACATTTTATATATTCTTATTGATTAGATTTATATGAAAATAATTATAATTTACAGATTTCTTACCAATAAATAACACATTGCGTTATATGTAGTAAAAATAACAAATACTATATCATTTTATAAGATTACGCATTTGTTGAAAAAATAAATATTTAGGCAAAAGATATTTAGTCTTACATTCACTCCTTATCAGAAAATTCTTGGTTTATAAGATGATAGAAATGAGAATCAATATTTTCAATTAATAAATTGGGTTCATCAAATTCTAAAACTTCTCCATCTCCTAGTACAAGTACTCTAAAATTTAAAAAACATACATCAAACATACATATTTAAAGTAACTTATGAAAGTAACATACCTATCACAGTACATGATCGTTCTTATCCTATGTGCTATAGTAAATACTGTAGCAGTTTGGAAAGAAGATTTTATTGTCGCTTGAATAAACTTGTCTGTTTCTTGATCAACATTTGCCGTAGCTTCATCAATACAGACGATCTATAAGAAAAAATTAATAATTCAAATGTATATAAAATGTACTATAGAACTGTAGAAGTTCCTAAAAAAGTATAATAATACCTTAGCATTATGTAAAATTGCTCTAACTAAACAGAACAGTTGCCTTTGACCTGCACTAAGATTGCTACCCCCTTCATCCAAAGTAGCACCAAACCCCCCCAAACGATATACTAACGAATGAATTTTGCATTTCTCGATGGCTTTATATATTTGTAAATCTGGATATTGATTTAGGGGATCAAGATTCTCTCGTATCGTGCCCGAAAATAGAAATGGATTTTGTGGTATGATAGCTAATCGAGATCTGAAATGATTTCAATATTTATTTCTAACACTGTACAATAAGTATCTTGCGTAATAACTAAAGTAATTTTTGTTTTATATACTGAATATGAAAACCATTTTTTTTATCATTCTCAGTTTTTTAGAAAATCAGTTTTGAGAGACAATACAAATTTTCAACTTTAAATATAAATAATACATTTAAAAGCAATATTCCTTTATTGTATTTTTAAAATGATTATGTGATAATATTATTATAATTAGATTGATAAAATATTTTATTTTACTTGAAATAGTATTAATAAGTTAAATTTTATTTTATTTGAAAAAATATTAATAAGTTAAATAATATACAAGCAATAAATATAACAGTAAGTAAGCTAATATACCTAATGAAATGGCTATTTTCGGAGAAGAACGTCAAGTGATCGTTAATATTAATAATTACTTTCCGTACCTCATGTCTCGTGGAATTATTTTAATTTCTCATTCGAAAACAAGAAAAAAGTTTGCTCTATTGCTTGCATCTGAATTTTTAGTTTTCAACATAAATCGAAAAATTCTTATACAAAAATTGATGCATTTCACATATTTGCTTATGTAATATACTTAAACGTTTATTCGTAACATATATTATTATATTTGAGAGGATATGTAAAATTATTTGTAACTTTCAGTTAAAATACAGCAAATGTTTAAAATTGAAAATTTGTATTTTTTTTCGAAATTGATTTTTTCAAAAACTGATGGAGAAAAATAGAGATGAAAAAAAGATAAAATTTTTTGAACAATATAATTAAAAATTTTTAAATTAGTTAATTATTCATACCTTATTGCGTTTAATTGTAAAGTTTCTATATTAACGTTATCGATCAATATACTTCCAACAGTTATTTCTGTTAATCTAAATAATGAAGCGAACAGAGAACTTTTTCCAGCACCCGTACGACCAACGATTCCAATTTTTTCTGCTGGTCTAGTAATAAACGATATACCATTTAAAGATGGTACTAAATGTTCTCTGCAAGATTTAAACATTATAATACTTAACAATAGCATTTAATTAGTTTTAATTAGTAGTATTAGTTACCTGTATTTTAAAACAACATCTCTAAATTCAATTACACCTTGACTCGGCCAAGCATATGGTGGATTTTCTCCTTTTACAGTTTCTATCGGAATATTTTCTAAATATTGTTTTACGCGTTCAACCGCTATCATTTCCCTCTCTGTTTCGGTAAATGCGTTTACTACACCAGAAAGTAATCCAGTCACGGATAATGTGTAAGTAATAATAAGACCTATTAAACCAGGGTCCGCAATATTATATTGATGTTGTAAAACTGCTATATTGCTCACTCCTGCTAAAAGTGCCACTCCAATAAGTTGTAATCTTAGTGCAAGCCATTGGCTCACAGCAAACGATGCAAATTGCGTTTTTTGACTAATTTCTAACAAGAGTTCGTTTTCTTGTTCGAAACGAGAAACTGTGCGGAAAGCTCTAATGGTAGATAATCCATGTAGAGTTTCGTTGAAATGTGCATACAATGGTGAAAGAGCAGCACTGGATAAGCGCTTTAATTCTCTCGATGTTAATCTGAAAAATATAGATAAAATAACAAGTAGTTCAGAACATATGTACACGAACATACCTACAATTTATCAACAAACTTAGGCAACATACCTATAATGATTTTGAATCCAATGATAAACCGGTATTAATGGCGCCAATACTAAAAGTATCCACGGCAATCCATAGGCTACAACAATAATCGTTGCAATCAAGCCAAATAACTGAGCAAACAATATATTAGCGATAAAAGGAAGACTATCATCAACTGTATATGTATCAGATGAAAATCTATTTAAAATGCTACCAAATGGTTGAACATCAAAAAAGATAGCTTTAGCCTAAAAACGTATTCTATATTATTCAAGTTACATATTTTAGCATGATAGGTATTTTTCATGAAATTTACATACCCGTACTATAATTTTTAAAAGTTGTTTGTGTATACAAATTGCTGCTTGAATTCCGCTATATGCAAATATAAATGCTCTCATTAATGTAAATATTGTATTAAATACAGCCAACAACGCATATACCGTTAAATAATAATCTGTACTTATACTATAATCTTCAAAGAAATATTGCAATCGTAAAGTTGATGAGCTATCTGTGATATTAGTTACATTTATATTAACGTGAGTAACCCAGTATGAAAGCCATAAATCCGTGACATTTTTAGAACTTTGCATTAAAAACATAGAGAGAATAATTGAAATTGCCAAATAAGGACCTATTGCTTTTATGTAACAGTTGTATACTCCAAGTCGTATTTTGCCTTTCTCTTTATATTCTTCATCAAGTAAGACATCTTTTTCATCCCTATTAATTTGATATAATTCCGTTGGCAAATCATTCGCGGACATGATATTTAAATCTGACTCTATAGAATCTGAAGATAATAAGTAATCCTCTAAATCAGATAACACGTCACTTGGTTTGCCTTGATTAATGATTCTACCTTTCGACATTTCTAATACTAAATTTGCATACATTAAATATCGAGTTTGATGAGTACATAATAATCTTGTTTTGTTATTTAATAAACCCATAATAACATGTTTAAACACGTAACTAGCGACTTTTGGATCTAAAGTTGCCAAAACATCATCTAATAAATAAATATCTTTATCCGCATATATAGCACGTGCTAAAGAAATTCTTGTTTTTTGACCTCCACTTAATGTGTTTCCTGCCTCGCCAATAAGTGTTAGGTCTTTCTTAGGTAAAGAATTTAAATCAGTACTGAGAGCACATGCTGCTAAGATATTCCTGTAATAAATAATTTTAGTTAGAAATATTATAACATTTTTACTCACAAATATTCAATGCTTATATTATTAATTTAATACTTACTTATATTTATTATAATCATATGGTTTGCCAAAAAGAATGTTCTCCCGAATTGTGCCACGCTGTAACCATGGATTTTGTTTCACATACGCAAAACCTTTTTTGCTGTCATTTACTGCTATTATTCCACGAACCTTGATAATTTCACCTAAAATACCATCAAAAAGTAATGATTTTCCGCTGCCCACTTCTCCCATAATACCAATTAAGTGTCCCTAAAATAGTGTATAGTTTGTAAAATTGGATAAAATTAAAACGACACGTGATTGCGAAATTATTACCTTTGGGACAGTAATACTAATGTCATTTAAATTAAAAATGCCATCACCTTCAAAGGTAACAGTTTTTTTAGACTCTGAACTACCAGATGGGCTTGAAACATTTTTAGATTTAGTGAGACCATTTTGCTCTGTATTTTGATTTCCATTTACGCTAAATATTATATCTTGGAGCATTAAATCTATTCTAGGTGGCGGTTCTGAATAATATGATGACAAATCTATATCTGGTAACTATATTGGATTAAATTTAATTAATATTTATAAATCATTTATAAATTCATAAACTTTAACTTACATCTAACATCCTTTGAATTCTTTTAAGTGATACCCAAGCCTCTGTAAGACCATTCAAAATCCATGGAAATGCATTCAATGGAGCAATTAGCATGTTCAACAATGCCATACTAGTAAAAACTGTCTTTGCATCAAGTTTATTTCCAAGAAGTACATATGTAGCAAATGTTAATATGGAAATCAATACAGGTGTTGTAGCCCAAAAGTAAACACACAAAGCATCTAAATATTTTCTGCCGCGTAAATACTTAATCTCATTTTCACGTAATTCTGAATAAAAAAAATCAAAAACATATTATTTGCGAAGAATAATAAGAAATAAATTAGTATTTTTTAGAATGTACTAACTTAATATATTTCGCAAAAAATGATCTTCCCACACATTTAATTTAATTGTAGTTATTCCGCGTAGTGTTTCCCCTATAAGTCTAACTCTTCGATCTTTCCACTCCATCAATTTCGTACTATATTTTCCAATTTGATTTGCTATCACTTTATTTATAGGTATAAGCACTACTGCAAAAGTAATACCAGCTAGGAATGAAACTCCTATTAGCTTGTATAGAAAATATAATGCTACAATTAACTGAAAAACATATAAATATTTTTATTGTTGAATAGCTTCTTAATGTGGAAGTACAATAAAATAAATTACCTGTAATGGTATGCTCCAAAATGCATGAAAACTTGCACAACTGTTAACAAGTCTATCACTGTCTGTACTCATAAAATTAACAATTTCACCAAAATTAAATTGTTTTCTCATTTGTACATTTGAGGAATGCAAAATCTTTCGATACAATAAAGTTACAACTGTAGAACGAATTTTTAAACCAATTACAGACATCCAGAAAGTGAAATGAGTATTACAAAAAGCTCCTAAAATAAAAAAATTAAGAGTTATTATAAGAATTATTATAATTATTAAGATTTCCAACAAACATAGTCTTTTATTCATAGGTTACGTACCTATTAAAGCACTTATAAATATTAATGATGCATATAAATATCCATATAAGACAGGTTCACTTTTATCTTCAATAAAACCAATTAATTTATTAAGTAATAATGGTCCCAGAAACGAAGTGGAATCAGTAATAAATTTTAATATTCCAACAAAATAAAACTCACAACCAAAGCATTTATGTAATAATTTAAACAAAGTTATTTTATTTTTAATAGTTTGAATGTGTGTTTCTGTTTCTTCTTCATTATTCTCTAATATTGATTCAAAATTTTCCACTCTATTAGTTACATCACTTTGCTACAATATATTATTTTAAATATAATTATTTTTGTTATTAACAATTGAAAAAGTATAATATTACATTTACCATATTTTGTAAATGCTTATCAATCTTTTGATTAATTGTATTAGTACTGATGTATTCTGGTAAGTCAAATAAATCATCAGAATTATTTAATGAACCATGAACACCTTTTTCCATTAGTGGATTTACCCAATGAAATATAAGTTTAGAAATTATAGTTGCATTTTCCATAGCAATCCCAAGATAAGTTGGGTCCTGTTCTTCAGGAAATCTTATATAAGAAGAATTAGGACTATTCAATAGTGCAGTTCGTTCTCCTATCTATAAACATATTTCTCATTAATTTATTATATCTATGTTTGCTTAATTATCCATATTAGATAGCATAGTTAAATTAATAACAACATATATATTTAGCAATAGATTCTGAAATCTCTTCACTGATGAGTAAGCAGAAAATATTAATCATTGATAATATGAAGTAGTATATTGGAAGTAAACAGATTATAATAACTTACTTCATTATATTGAGACGACCTCATATCTCGTAAACTATTATGACCTGGTATTAGTGTTACAGCATAGAGTATTAATAGAGTGACTACACTGATACTAAATCCCAATGACAAATCTGGTAAAACATCATTTTGTGGATTGTATTTGATATGACTTCTTAACAATAATATAGATATAACAATCAATAAAAATATTAATGCTCGAATTAAAACAGGACCACGTGGATTAAAATTTCTTCCTTTTCTTAAGTTCATTATAAAACAAAGATGAACAACCCATGCTATTCCTTCAGTACCAGCCACGAGATAATCAATGGGTTTGGCAGATGTGGTTTTGTCTTTGACTGTAATTAATATTGGATTGTACTTTTGTATGTTAGAAATGATAGGAGAGTCAGTGACATTTTGAATACTGGTCTTCGGAAAAAGAATTGATTTTGCAAAATCAATAGTATGATTCCATTTATCTTGTATCTGATATAATATATGTGAACTTTCCGAAGATATATCTGGCCTTTCAGTTGATGTTATAATATGTATTGAATTATTACTAGATAGTGTATGTTTTGATGGAGCAAGAACAGTATTACTAAGAATAATATATGCTCTAAGTATAGGAAGAATTATAAGGCACATTGTAATTATAATTCTCAATTTTATGACATAATTAGAGCCAAAATGATGAATAGAATATATGTTTCTTTTTCCACAGTGATAAGCAGAAATTATAGCAATACAGGTTAAAACTGGAATCTAGAAAGTGTTTTAAAAGATATAATAATATATATGATTTATGTATATGAAACATAAGTGCTTGATAATGAATTACCTGGAGGCAAAGCTGTTGGAAGCATACATCAAGATCACGTGTATCTGGATTTAAAGGTTTAAAATCTCCATGATACCCACATAATTCTGTCCAATTCCATTTCCATGTCTCTTCACCATCATCAATTAACCAATTATCCATATTCATAAGCCAAATAAATTCAAATTGATAAACACAATTCTCTAAGATACATAGAAATTAATGTGTAATTTATAGGTAAATAGCAAAAGTATACAATTTCTATTGCACTTGACTAATAGTTAAATATTTATTTTGGGAAACTTCTTATCTGTTATTTCAACTATCATAACTGTTTGCAAACAAAATTAAAATGGTAATTAAAAAACAACGTACAATAATATAATAGATTTCCCATATCATGAAGTACTTACTTATGAAATATAAAATACATAATGAAATATAAAATATATAATATTCCAGTTTATAAAATAATACACACACACACATACACACATGTATAAACGTATCTTAACATTTGTTATACATTTCTCGATATATCGTATTTCGAATTGGTCTTGTATCAAAATTGTAGGTTAGGTTTTCAATGACAGTTCTGATGACGTACAAGATAGAAATTGTATGAAAAAAAAAAAATATATATATGTGTGTGTGTGTATACATATATATATATTAAATTAAAAATAAAAACAAAAGTATTATTGTAAAAATATTTTCACAGTCAATATGTATGGAATTATAATATGTGAGATATAAGTGTTACGCGATCGATCGCGTTAATTTAATTACGTTAAAATTGTGGTTATAAAATAAAATATTTAGATTAAACATGAATAAGGAAGAAGATAAACAAATTAATGTATCAAAAGTTATTGTAGGTGACAAAAATGACAATAATAATTCGCAACAAATTTCTTTAAATGAAGTAGATAAAAATTTAGAAGAAGAACTGTTGTATCATGTAGCAAAAAGTAAGGCAATTTTTAAGAGTCAACAAAAAGATGAACCAGATTTAACTTTTGAAGAAAAATTAGTAATTGCCCGTAATATACTTCAAAAAAGTTATTGTTTATTTTTATCTAAGTTTGGTCACTATATGAAGAAAGAACATTTAAAATTTTTTGCAAAAAGTAAAAATGAAGATTATGAAATTGCTTATTATTTTAACAAATTACAAAGATATTTCAATAGTTCAACAAGACAAACTGATGTGAAAAATAGAAGATACCAAGCTTTAAAGACTTTAATAAAAGAAGGAGAGTATTTCAGTGAATCTGAGATGATGAAAAGAAATCCATTGTTATATGAACATTTAATTGGACAATATATGACCGAAGAACAAAAAAGACTTAGAGATAATATAGATACTAAAAATATTACTTTTGTGAATTTATTAATGGAAAATATTGAAAGGGATAATTTAAAGATGAAACAAAAATTACAAGAGGAAGAAGAACAAAATGTACTGGAGGAAAATGATACAGATGAAGAGCAAGAAATTGTGTTTGCTTCAAAAAATTATGGAGAAAAAGCTACATATTGGGCCATAATACCTATTGTAGAGAATAAAGTTCAACATAAAAATGAAATATTAAAAAATCCGCATTGCATTTCAAAATCCCAAAAGCAAGTACTTAAACAAGAATTTGTAACAAATATGTACCAAAACTTTTTGGATGGAAAAGATATAGATTTTGATTATAGGTATTTAAAAACATTTAATTTCATAATATTTTAATTTATTATTTATACATTATAAATATATTTTTAATATAATTGCTTGTTTATTATACATTTTATATATATTGTTATAATATACAATTTTTTTAGCACTGTTGATGAAAATGAAGCATATGACAACATAGATTTAAGAACACAGGATGAAGAAGATAAATATTTTGATTCAGAATCACCTGAAACTATAGGTTCAACTGAAAATACAAATGAAATTGAGAGTGAGGATGAATTGGATATTTATATGAAATCATTGAAGGTTAATTGATATTTCACAGTTTATGATCAGTTCATATTAAAAGTTTTGATTTATAAAAAGATTGTTTATTCAATAGGAGCAGGTTGCCACAGATAAGCTCTCCTTGGATAATTTTGTACATAATGAATAGTATATCAGATATAATCTTGTATATGTAAAATAATTTAGATGTAATGTTTTTAATAAAAATCTATAAAAACTATGACAGTGTAAATATTTATTTATTTTATCAGTCAAAGATGTAAAAAACATAATATATAATAAAGTAATTAAAATCTTGAAAAATATTCAATTTGGTATAAAAAAATTATTTCATTATTTATAATTAAATATCTTGATATATAATCTAAGTAAATATATTAATTTAAAAATATTTTAATAAATAGTTTTCCATATATGCATCTAATTCAAAATATGTAAGTCTGTAATTATAGTGTGTCGCTTTTAACGGTGAGTGTTTCAAGTGCGGGAAACAAATATTCAGTTTTCTAAGAAAAAAAAAGATGGTAAATATAAATTTAATTTCAGAAAGCATGTTAAGGCCTTGCTTGTGACAACATAATCAACAATATCAATTGAATTTCAATAAAAATGTAAAGCATTATCCGTAATAAAATTCGTAATATTATGAAGGTTAACTGTTGCAAAAAATTTATGCTTAACAATTTAGTGAATGTTTAAAGTCAGCTTGACATTTTTTTTATCTTTTATTAAATGCCATAGAAAGATTATTTTTGAAAGTTTACTTTTACATTTTTTTAAATTTAGTTTATATATTTTGTTAAAATTGCAACCTCTATTATTAATCAAACATTGTCTCAAAAGTATGTAAAATTATATAAAAAATATCTTAATTGTAGTTCATTTTTATTGTAAATGCATTATAATATTATTGCTTTTTGCATAAATTATGTAATACTTCTTTGTTCATAAATATTAATGGGTTAATTTTATACTTATAATGTACTAGAATAGTTTCATTTTGCTTCTTCTTTATCATGGAAGCATAAGATGGTGCATGCTTGCATTGAGTTGTTTATCTAGCATGGTACTACCTGGTGTTCCTGGTAGGTATCTTTATTTTTCTCGCAGCCAATGACACCTGCCATAACTGGAGTAGAAGAGCAAGAAAAACTACTTGAAGATGCAATTGGTGTGGTCAAAGTACAGGCTTTTCAAATGAAACATTGTCTAGATAAGTCTAAATTAATGGATGCATTAAAACATGCATCTACAATGTTAGGAGAACTTAGAACATCTTTATTAAGTCCAAAGAGTTATTATGAATTATGTATCCTTATTAATTTTAAATAATTATATCAGTAGAGAAAATTATAAGACATTTATAAATTTTGTATATATAAAAAATGAAAATTTTTTGAAAAATTTTATGTCTTATACGTACCTTTTCTATTATTTTAAATAGGTATGTGATATATGTAAATATAAGCTGACATTGATTAGACAGAATTATGTCACTTATGTCACTTTACTTATTTTTTATTTTTGCAATTTCTATCAGTAGTTATTTGACTGTGAGTAAACATAGAAGTAAAAATCTGTCATTTATTTATAATATTACTTATTTAAGATAAAAAGAATTAATGGATTATTATTTATTTAATTATTTAAGACAAAACGAGTTAATAGATTAAGGAAAAGTGAAAATGATCAAAATGTTCTGTTACAGACAAAAAATATAGTACTAACATGTGAAATTGTTACATTGTCACATTTATGAAATTGTTAAATAAAAGTTATTGTGCTATATATAATGTACTGAAAAATCTAAGAACCCATCAAAAAATAAAAAGAAATAGGGAAGAAAAGTGTCTTATAATTTTGTCCATTATATATGTATTTTGATATCATTATTTTAGATAATAAACAACAACAATATATTTTTTCTTATTTCTAATGTTAGATATGGCTATTACTGATGAATTAAGGCATTTAGAACTTTATTTGTTAGATGAATTTCAGAAAGGAAGAAAAGTTACAGATTTATATGAATTAGTACAATATGTTGGAAATATTGTACCCAGGTTGTAAGTGTTCATTTCAAAAAATCCTACTAGTTTTTATTACATATATTCATTGCATTCTGATAATGTATATAATTTTTATAGATATCTACTTATCACAGTTGGCTTAGTATATATCAAAACAACACCTGGCTTAAAGAGAGATTTATTAAGAGATTTAGTAGAAATGTGTAGAGGGGTTCAACATCCTTTAAGGGGTCTGTTTTTAAGAAATTATTTATTACAATGTACACGTAACATTTTACCAGATGTTGCTGAAGAAGATGACGAAGATGGAAGTGTATGTATAAAAACAAATTATGTGTAAAAGAGACAGATTTATATTCTATATTTTTTCTTAGGTTCGTGACAGTATAGATTTTGTCTTGATGAATTTCGCAGAAATGAATAAATTATGGGTACGCATGCAACATCAAGGTCATACTAGAGATAGAGAAAGAAGGGAAAGAGAAAGAGAAGAACTTAGAATATTAGTGGGAACTAATCTTGTACGACTCAGCCAATTGGAATCAGTTACTTTAGAGAAATACAAAAAGGTTAGTCATAAATATGTTTAATTTATTGAAATCTTAAGAATAATTGGCTAATAACAATGATTTTTAGCTTGTTTTACCAGGAATTCTAGAACAAGTAGTCAGTTGCAGAGATGCAATTGCTCAGGAATATCTTATGGAGTGTATAATTCAAGTAATTGAAATTATTAAAAATGTTTGAAGTAATAGTATAATAAAATGATTAATAATTTATTCATACTTTTATTCATACTTTATTCATACTTTTAGGTTTTTCCTGATGAATTTCATCTACAAACCTTAAATGCATTTTTAAAATCTTGTGCTGAGTTGCAAAATGGTGTAAATGTGAAAAATATAATTATTTCATTAATAGACCGTCTTGCAGCATTTAGTCAAAGATCAGATGGCGTGGGAGGACCAGGAAGTCCTAATCAAGTACCAGGAATTCCACAAGATGTAAAACTTTTTGATGTTTTCAGTGATCAGATAGCTATAATTATACAGGCAGGTACAATTTGTGAAAAAAAAATGCATTATTAATTTATTTTTGCTGAATTCACTATTTCTGTGATGATTAAAAACTATACAAAATTTTGATATTGATGTGATTACTTATTAATGTACAAATTATTCTTACTCATTTAGTTTAAGTCTGAAAATTGCTTTTCATAATAATTACTGAATTATTAAGTATGTTTGATTATTGAAATTAGTTATCATTTGTAGACTAGGCAAGATATGCCTCCAGAGGACATAGTTTCTCTTCAAGTAGCCCTTATTAATTTGGCACATAAGTGTTATCCTGATAGAGTGAATTATGTGGATAAAGTTTTATTAACAACTGTCCAAATATTCCAAAAGCAGAATGTAGATAAGTATGTATAATGTAGTAATAGAATAGAGTTTTTATATAATGATTATGTAATAAATTTAATGTTTTCAGGCTGGAGTATAATAGTGCTGTATCAAGAGAATTAGTAAGACTTATGAAAATTCCAGTAGATAATTATAAAAATATATTAATTGTTTTGAAGCTTGAACATTTTGCTCCACTATTAGATTATTTTGATTATGAAGGCAGAAAGTTATTAGCTATTTATATAATAACAAACATATTAGAAAACGAGACATTGATACCAACTCAAGAACAAGTAGATGCAGTTCTTTCTATGGTGTCTCCATTAGTGCAAGACCAACCAGATCAACCCAATATAGAAGAAGATCCCGAAGATTTTGCAGAAGAACAAGGTCTTCTTGGTAGACTAATACATCATTTCAAATCTGAGACAGCTGATCAACAATACATGATATTAAGTGCTGCTAGAAAACACTTTAGTGTTGGTGGAAATAAAAGAATTAAATATACTCTACCACCAATTGTATTTCAAGCTTATCAGCTTGCTTTTATATATAAAGGATTAAAAGATCAGGTTAGTGACTTATTATATTAATTTATATGACGTTTAGATTAGAGAATTCTCTTAATTGTTTTTTTTTTTTTATAGGATGAAATGTGGCAGAAAAAATGTCAAAAAATCTTTCAATTTTGTCATGCAACTATTACAGCTTTAATGAAGGCTGAATTGGCTGAATTACCATTGAGGCTATTTCTTCAAGGAGCAATAGCGATAGGAGAAATTCGTTTTGATAATTTTGAAATGGTAGCTTATGAATTTATGAGTCAAGCATTTTCAATATATGAAGATGAAATTAGTGATTCTAAAGCACAGTTAGCAGCTATTACATTGATCATTGCTACATTTGAACAGATGAGTTGTTTTTGCGAAGAAAATGCGGAACCAATACGCAATCAGTGTGTTTTATATGCTAGCAAATTATTAAGAAAACCAGATCAATGTAGAGGTATTGCTACTTGTTCTCACATATTTTGGTCTGGAAAATCATTAGCAACAGGCGGAAAAGAGGTGAATATTATATATTTTTAAAAAATAATATATAAATATAACGATACACATAATACGATAGTATTACAAAATACGATCAACTTATATAATTATTTTAGATGCAAAATAGATTTAAAGTATTGGACTGCTTGAGAAAAGGTATCAGAATAGCAAGTCAGTGCATGGATACTTCAGTTCAAGTACAACTTTATGTTGAACTCTTAAATCATTATATTTATTTTTATGAGAAAGGCAATACTACAGTAAGAATTATTCATATTTTTGAGAATTTTTATTAATACATATAACTTAATAATAATTCATTTTTAGTTTACTGTTGACATTGTAAATCAAGTCATTGCAAAAATTAAGGAAGAACTTCCTAACTTAGAAGTTAGTGAAGAAACGGAACAAATTCAAAAACATTTAGCTAATACATTAGAACACTTAAGAAATAGAATGGAATCTCCAGAAGCGGATGGTCTATCGTATCAAGGACTTATTCTTTAATGTATGCGATAATTTTATACATAAAGTATCAACCAATTATTTTACAAGATAATTATAAGTTTTAAAAGCAAATGCTTAGAATATGTAAATTATAATAGAAACTATAATATCAAAATTTATTTTCAAAATTTAAATTGTTAATAATATATTACAATTTATTTATTAACTCATGATATACAAATCCTATATTTATTTTAGCACATTACGGATCAGATGTTTCCTCGCTAATTTTCTTTTGTGGTCAAGTATTTATTTGCATTTTACATCAAAGTATTTGTTTCAAATGCGAAATTGTTAATAGTCTCTAGCAGAGCAAGGCGAGGCGGTCGTATGCAGTGTATTAACAAAAATTTATTATAACCTTCATGTCAATAACAAAATACAGGATAGATATAACATTAAATGATCAAATCATCAAGGATCATTCAAGGAAATATATGAGTTCTTAAATTATGGGCATATAAAGAGCCATAAGTGGTAAGTGTCAACATTGATTGGCATACAAATTGGAACATACAGACACAAATAAACAGTGAAATTATTTTGCAACGGAATTCAAAAAAACCAAAGTTTAAACCATATTGTTTAAAAAATGACAGTTAGAATTATTCGAATAATTTGAACTTTATAAAATGACAAATACCTTTATCTATTTGAATATGAAGAATTAACTCACCGTCATTTCTGATATATCGATTTAAGATATTTGATTGAACTTTAATCTTTGTCACTATTTTGAAGATATACTATTATGAAATCTTACTAATCATCATTTATTCCCAGGAATAAAAAATTTTCAAAATTCAAATTTTTACTATTAACTAAAAAAAAAAAACAATAAATAAAACAATAAATTGTTTATAAAACAATAATTTTGCACCAATGTTAGATATAGCTAATTAACTATATGTATATATTTTTTAATATTTCATGTATGCACACGTTATTTTAAAAATATATACATGTGCTTATACAAAAGACTGTGCAGATGAAAAACTGAACGAAAATAAATCAGAGCGTAGAAATAAGTCTTTTAACGTTTTGAGCTATAAACAAATGAAATTTAGATATTCGTTGTTTGTTCATGTGTGTCTGAAACACACTTCAGTTGATGTAGTCTATATACATATATATAGTATGTGTGTAAGGAAAAGTACATGAATGCGTACTTAACAACGAAATAGACAATTTTCAATTTATATTTTATATATTTTAAAAACGAATCGTAAAACTCATAAAAAACTTTTTCGAATTATCTTAACCTTTTGAATTATAATATTGAGTTACATTCGTGATAGGAATTATTGTTTCGATTTGAAAACAAAAGTATGAAATATGAACTTGAATTTTCAATTTTAATTCTTCAAATATATTAACAAATTATATATAATGCTTTCAATGTTTTACATCTGACATGACGTGTTATAATAACTAATATTTACTGAAAACTGAGAAGAAAATTATAAAGCAACTGGTTAATATGAAAAATGTTTTTGAAATACATTGTATGAATTTATATCAATTGTCGGCAACTAAACGACCTTTTATATTTTTTATTTTTCTGGAAAGTCTTTTTAATGAAAATGCAACAACTCCCTATTCCCGAATAAAAACAAATAAAAAATAATTTAAAGACTAAATAAAATATTTAATTCAAGATATTATTTCTGTGTTCGTGTTTGTCACACCGCATGACATTACTATGAATGGTCTTTGTTTATTTTCCATTCTAAATATGGGAAGAGTTATGTGAGCTCAGATGACGGTGCCTACCTAGCCAATTATCAACGCTCAAATTTATTTATTCGAGAAAACATATTTTTTTCAGAAGAAATCACTGAGATGGATCCAAGCTTTCCTAAAAATCTCCAAGTCAGGAATATTGTTGCGATTGTTGGAAACATTATTCCGACATATTGTTGTGAAAGCCTCTGTCTTCCTATTTCGGTAGAATTAGCATCCTTATTAATATCGAGGAAAAAATCAAATCGCACATAATTCTTAATTAGTCCAACCCTATAATTCTTTTAATTTGTAATTTCTTCAATAAACTACAAGTTTTAAAAAAGGAACTTGTTTTTTGCTAAACAAATTTGAAGTTTTAAGATCATCTTGACGACATAATTTGATAACAATAGTAAGAGATAGATTAACGATGATAGATCAAGAGAAATATACACAAATACATAAAAAAATACAAATGAAGATATGGATTACAGATTAAGCGATTACTTTTTTCATACATATTTTAAAATTGTTTGATGAACCGGTAAACAGAACATTATGGTTCTTATGCTTTTAGACATAAGTTTATAGTTCGATTAGCTTTTAGACATAATCTGATAATCAGATCAGAGAATCTTACATCGCTTCTAAAAAAGAAAGAATTAATCGCTTCTTTGAATAACATGTCAATAACAATAAACCGATCAAAGAATAAGATTTGACGTCAATAGTCTAGCAGCACTGATGGACTTGTTTAGATTTTTAAAAATTAGATTATTGGATTTCGCACACTTTTCTTTTATCTTGAAAATGATATCTTCGATGGAAAACCGATGAATAGTTCTATAGTTCTATAGTTCTAATAATTCTATAAATTATCAATTATTTTATTTTTCATCATAGAAATTCTGGATTCTGTTAAAGAAGGTAACTTATTCTTAATTTGAGTGATCTCGGCTTTATAGGCTGAAGAATGTAATATCGTGAATTATTTCGAGATTCCTCCTTTTGTTGAGTTTCTTAAATTCAACCGCAAAAATCTCTTGAAGATTAGACGTTTGTATTCTATTCAAAAATTGTTGTAATTAATTATAAATTATATCTTCATTAGATGTGGAAACTGATAGTAAAACTTTATATGTATGTATATAATTGAGCAACTTTCCGTTGAACCAGCAGGAACATTTAAAACTGGTGTGGGAAAAAATTCCACAAATTAAACAAGTAATTGAATGAGTTCAGAATGAATTTGCTGTATTCTTTCAAGTTGAAGCGAAAAAAATTTCGGAAGGAGACATCTCAAAAACTAATCTGATCAAGAAGGCAGAACCATTGTAATATGAAAAGTTCGACATAAACTTGATAACGTTCACTTATTAACAAAAACAGAGCGTCAATGGAATATATCCGTTTCCTACAAGACCTCAAACTGAAATGAATATGATAGCCGAAAAATCAGTCTAAATGTGTAATAGAATAAGAATATTAGAAGACGCCAAATAGATATGAGTTAACATACATATATCTAGTTTTTTGAAACAAAAGAATATACAGTAGACATCCGTATAACGAGTTCCTACGCGCCAAAAATATAGTGACATACAACACTATAGATAGAAATTTGCCATATTTAAAAATTAGATCTGCTTTAATTGAGCATTACACTATTTCTTTCATCGTTACCGACTTTTTTTTGTTTCATAATTGTTTTATTTTTTGACGTGGCCACTCTTAACATAATGAGTTAAATTTTTATAAAATAAAAAAAGTTTTGTTACATACGTTAATAATAGGTCATAGAAAACATCGAAAATAAAAATTGGCATGACCAAATCCAAACATATGTTCTAGTCTAACAATTCAACCAATAATTACAATTCCGAAATTGATAGAGAAAAATCGCTTTCTCTACAGGAGGACAATCGATATCTCGTTACTAAAAATCAAAGAGAGCTCGTGTAAAACTAGACTAAACAAACCCATAAATGACTTTATACATCGAATTTTTCAAATTCACGATGAGCTGCTTAATATCATAAATTTAAAAAAAAAGCTCCAAACTTATGTACGTTGACATTAAAGAAATTGTGCAAAAGGAAAATTATATGAAGAGGCGTTCCAATTTTCCAGATGTTCCAAATTTTTCAATGTAAAACTTGAAATTTTACAATACAATCTATTCAGTCAACAATTAGAAACGCTGAACCAAGCATTCCAAACAGTACGGTATATACAACATGACAACTATTACAGTTGGTTGAGTTCCAAAAAAACTAAATGCATGACAATTCGACAAACGGTAGGAAAGTATCGACGTGTTACAATCAAAAGAGTGTTTCCTGAATCTAACGACGTAACTAGGTTTAATTCTAGGTCGAACAGAATGAAGACACAAGTTTGAAGTTTAAAAACTGACTGCCTTTTTACTTTTTGGGTCATATTTATAAAAGTCAGTCTCGAGGAGTTTTCGAGGAATTTTGGGAAGTAGTGAAACTTCATTGTTCCTGGTTATAAGGCGTATCACACAACAATAATCAAGAATACGAACTCAATCAAAGAAGCTGAATACAGAACAAAGCAATGAAGAGAGGGACCAGGTAAGTAATCCGTATAGTTATTGATTATTAGTCAATGATGTTGATTAGTCTATGCTAGTTAGTCAATGGTATTAGAAATCTGGCAATCGCATGATAAAATTCTTTTAGAATGCACTTCAGCAAATTTGTCTTGAATGTTTATCCGTTTGTGTTTATTTACTGTAGACAATTCAAGTTTTTTATCTCACGTGAGAATCTAAATTTCAGGAACCTGGATCTCAATTTACTACACGTTGTTCTATTATTACAGATGTCAGACTTAATTTAAATTTAGATTTAATTAACTAATTAATTTATAACGCAAGTAACTATATATATTTTTCAACAATAAATATTATACATTAGTTGTTAAGCTTGTCTCAATAATGTCATCGTACATGTCATGAAAGGAGATATAACGTTCTATTTAAAAAAAACTAATTTTCCTAATTATTCGACCTGCAAAAACATGATTTACTACATGTTTTTTTGCACCAAATTTGTAAAAACATTCCTTTCATTGGTTAATTTTGCGAGATAAAAATATGTAGGTCTATTTTACATTAAATCTTCATGAAATGATGATTTATATTAAATAGGTAAAAATAATTTATAAAAAATGGATAAAGATAGATAAAGTTGACAAATAAAGATAAAGATAATTTATAGAAAAAATTTAATTATATTTTAATTATGCTGTAGTAAAAAAGCGTAATTTAATGAAGAATATCACGTTATTTGTCATATCCAGTATCATTATAATAAAATTATTAATAATTTAATAGAAATTTGATTATATAATTTAAGTAAACGAGAAAATTATATTTTGTAACGACAAATCATAATCAACTGACTTATAATTAAACCTAAAAATACAGTAAAGAAAGAAAATTTTAAGAAATAATTGAAAATTTAGTTAGTTGTTTTTAAGAATGTTTAATGAAGTATAAGTCATTTATATTAAAAATCATATATTAATAGCTTTAGAATTTTAATGTACTACGTGCAGAAATCTATCATGAATTTGTGAATTACAGATAGACCCCTTTTTGAGATACATATTTCACTTTTTACTAACTTCACGTCGGGAAAATTGACAACACTGTAATGGATTTTAGATCTGACAACGCTGATCTGTTTTCTCCATTTTTAATAACGTTACTTTTTTACTAACGTTACGGTTGTCTCCGTGTTCAATTCTCTGATAACTTTGACTCCGGTAATTTTGGTGTGAAAGTGACCAAAATTTACGTGTAGTGTCAGTATTTCTTGTACGCGCAATGTCTTGTTTTTTGTTGCTGTAGTAATTATCATGGGAAAGAACAAACAAGCGCGACGAACCAAAAATAATGCAAGGGTAAGCAAAAAATTATATTATTATAAAGAAATTAATTGTTAGAAGAACTTTATAAATTAAATTTGTTATAACTAGATTACGAATTTTTATGTATTTATAAGAAATTTGAAGATGGAAAAATGTAATAAGATATCCAAAATGCAATACTTTATATGATAATTAGTTGAGAAAACAATTTTGTATTTGTTTTGCATTTTTTTTTTTCTAAATTCTATTTATAAAAATATGAATTTGTATAAAAATTTGCGATCTAGTTATAATAATATTTTTTGATCTAAAATTATAATCATAATATTTTCATTAAAAAAATTACATAGTAACAACAATTTTATAATGTCATATTTTCTTTAAATGATTATTTTATTTTAATTATTTTATCAAAATTTGTTTGACATATGATCTATCAATGAAAACATTTAATTTTTTAATTATTATAAATGTCTAAATATTTATTTTAAATATTAATTTTTTAATTATTATAAGTGTCTAAATATTATTATTATTTATATTAGCCATCAAATAGTAGCAGAAGTGCAGAATTTTTGGGTACTTCGATGGTGAATTTTGTTGGTTTCTCAGCAGTGAAAGATGGGGAATATGTACCTGTATTACCAGGTTTAACATTTTGTGATACAAATGAAGTTGAAATGAACAATGTTGATAGTAATGTTCAAATAATATTAAAAAAGATGAATAAAAAAGATTCAACAACCAAATATAAGGTAACAAATAATTACCTTTGTATGAATAATTACTTTAATAATTACATCTAAAACTAAAAGCCTTTTTTTTAAATATTTTATAGGCCTTACAAGAATTTGCTATTTTGTGTAGAGATTCAGAAATATCAATTGTGGAAGGAATGTTACCATTCTGGCCACGGCTATATTGTGCCTTAGCAATAGATATAGAACATAGAGTAAGAGAAGCTGCACAGTTAGCACATGCAGCTGTTGTAAAACGTGTAGGCAAAGGTATAGCAATGTATTTGAAACAATTAGCTGGAATTTGGTTCATTTCACAATATGATACATATCCTCCTGCTGCATCAATTGCTACTAATTCATTCAATGTAAATATCTATAATTTATTAATAACTATAATTTATTAATAATCTATTTCAATGTGAATATTTTTTACATATAGGATACATTTCCACAAAAAAAAATTATTGATGCTATCGTGTATTGTCAGCATGAAATCCTGAATTATATCTGTGATAATGTAACAGCTCTTAGTGCTCTATCTTTGTTACAGAAGTACGTTTGTTATATTTTTTACTAAAGATAAAAAACAAAATTATAATAGTTGTTATGTTAATGATATCTATTGTTATAATATTATTAGGGATTTCACTGCAGAGGAAATAGAAGCAAAATATCAGAGAATACTAACATCCAGTTTACATGGATACAGTGTTTATTTAAAGAAAGTTCCTATCCAAGAGATTGAAAAAATGATTGAGGTTCATAATAAAATTATAAGCAGCAACAAATTTTGGAATTTAATCAAAGCTGATGCAATTCCAATTAAAACAGCTTTTTTTACTGTATTAACATCAATGATTGAGAATGCTAATATAATATTACAAAATGAAAAGAAGAGAACTGTAACAAGTATTATAAATAGTCTTGATGAAACAGATCCTGTATTGTCATCAGTTGTATGGGAATCTATGCTTGCTACTATAAATAAAATAGAGGTAAATAATTATTTATACTAATGTTGTGAGTCTATAATATTAAATAACATGTTTTTTTTTTAGGATTGGTACAATGTAATAAATATTGAAAAACTACTATTACCAAAATTATGGCGTGTTTTACGAAATGGAGGGCAATGTTGCGCGAGTATTATTTATCCGAATTTATTACCTCTTATTAGTCAATTTCCAAAACTAAGTGTTGATTCTCATTATTTATATATAAATTTCTTCACTTATATGCGAGAAGGGTATTTAATCAATTAATTAAATTAGATGTTTTGATTATATTAAAGTATATACATTTATCTTATTTTCAGATTTTCTGTAAAAAATGTACAAATGAGTCATTCTGAAGCACTTGCGGTAACGACATCGTTTGTCGAATGTTTGCGTTATTCTATTCTTTTAAATGTCAATAATCAAGATTTAAGTAATACTCTGCTCAGAGAACAGGTTTTTATTTTATCCATTTACGTTACAATAATAAAAAATTGTCAATATTTTGAACTGATATAACTTCGTAAAAGATCATATAATGATCCACTTTGTTTCATTTCAAAGTGTGAAGCCTTTACTTTAAAAATATTTTTTTGGAAAATGATTTTACGTCATATAGCAACTAGGAAAGTGAAGATACTTTTTTCTCGAAAATTGTAAAAATTCAAACTTGTTAAAGATCAAATAGCTTCAATAAACAAAAAACTGTGGTTAAAGCATTCTTCGTTGAATTGTGAGACGGTTATAACAATCAAACGTACAGAAATTTCTAAATCAAAGACATTAAACTTTTTATCAGTACGAAGAATCTATTTGGAATCTAAATTTAAAATATTTATGACTAAAGGCAAGTGTTCGACCATTTTTATACCGGTAAAAAAAATTCTAGCGTTCGTCACGCTCGATCACGGTTATACTTTTTGTTGTCATTCCTGGTCGATGACGGTCTTGTTTAGCGTTCTCAAAGACGGTTGACGTTGGATCATCACACAATATTCAAATTAACATTACATGAATACATCTAGATCAGGGCAATCGAACAGCCCATACTTCAAATTAATTGGCGGTAATTCACCAGTCAAAGTCTAAAACAGATTCGCTATCAGTCGGAAGACAGATAAAAATAGAGGAGCAAGAAATAGTAGATATGAGATGAGATACAGATTCATTATCTAGAAATTACAAATTAGAATCAATCATGTGAAATGTTCCATTTCATTTACATGAAATTAAGTTTGAGTATAAACCGTTTGAGGCAGTCTTAATTGTAAGCAGACGCGATTCAGCAATATTAAAATATTTTTTTGATGATTATTCATCATGGCTTGAAGATTGAAATTTTCTTTTTACAACATTCTTTAAAACGCTGTACGAATTTTTTAACCATTTTATTAAACTTTCAACATTAGTGTTAGATGATGAAATGTTAGATATTTCTTGAATTTTTGTTGTTTAATATTCAATACAGTTAAAATGTAATTGAACATTGAATAGTGAAAAAATAAGTTTTAAGAGGTCATTGTAAAGGAGAGACTTCAGTCTGATGATAGAGACTTCAAATTGATAATAGATCTAGTTATGAAAAAAAATGTTTTAATATTTTTGCACATATTTCAATTTTGATAATTTTTGAGGAAAAATTCTCACTTTCAGCTACATAATGTAAAGTCATTTTCAAAGAAAACAAATTCATGACTGTCAAAGTTTCACGCTTTAGAATGTGAATGACACTGAGAAGTGAATTCTTTTTTTATTAGTTATTATATCAGTTTAAATTATCTACAATTTTTCATTGTCATTGGTACAGTCATATTTTTTATTGTATATATTATCATTATGATTTCTGTAGCAAAAATTCAAAATTTAATGATTAATTATTTCAGCTCATTCCATCATTAGAAATATGTTTAAAAGAAACTGGTCCGATGAAACAAATGTTTTTTTGCGAAATTACTCATTTGGTACGATACTGGAGTAAAAATCGATATAACAAAAATTATAAATCTTATATTTGTTTGATAGAAGAATTTTGGCGAAATCTTGATATACTATTCATTTCGCTTATAGATGCCAGTGAAAAATCCGAATCTGGTATTCTAGATATAAATAACTCCCAAATAGAATTTTTAATTACATTAAGAACGGCCTCTGTACATGATCGTAAAAATTTAAAAGTGAAATTCTGTAATTCAGAAGAAAATATAATAAATCAATCTCAAACACAAAATGAGAATACTGATGTGGAGAATGATACTGATGTTGAATTTCTTACTGAGCTTAAAAATTTCGTTAATTCCATTTGTGTGAAATATTTTAATCAAATCATTGAAAAAAATGAAAAAAAATATGTCACATATCTAAATAAACTTATAACTTATTTTGAAAGTGATACTTTTAAAAATTTGTTTGAACGTCTTAATACACAAATTAATATTTTTAATTTTTATAATGAAATTTTACGAAGTTGGTTGCTGGAGCAACCGGAAGAAATTGAAGATATAATAGAATTGATATTTAATCTAATGAAATACGTGAGTCATTCTGAAAAAAACGAAATTTTGAAGTCATTAACAGAGGTAAAAATAAATAAATTCTTTTACGTGTTCTTAAAAAGACATTTTTTTTTTCTTTGATTATATATTTTATTTGTTTTCAGTTTGACGATATCATAATAACAAAAAGTATCATACAGTGTGCTTTATCTAAAAAACATAGGAATGATGAGATAGTAAAAAAATGGTGTTCACAGTCTAAGATTACTGCTACATTGATAGATACAGCAAGAAACATTGCTTTAGACAATGTTTATTTTAATCTGAGAAAAAATCAAAATCTTATTTTATTATCTTTTGAAGCTTTAGAAGATAGTAGTAAGTTTATGATATTTAATTTGATTACATTTTATTAATATATATAAATAATTTATACATTATTTTTTAGATTTGTTAATAAAGGAACAATTTAATGAGATCATATCTATACTTTGCAAGTCATTTTATAGAATAGATGAAACATGTTTGTTGGATTTCATGAACTTAATTTGTTGTATAGTTCCATTAGCATGGTCTCACAAGGAAACAACAATGGGAGCGATACAAATATTAGAAACTCTTTTCGAATTACGTTTGGATAATTATTTCAGTTATAATTCTGCTTTCATTGATTCAATACGAGATGTATGGACAAAAAGTCTCTTGGAAGCAATCCGAAAATTATCACAATCCGAATTTATTAGCTTAACTAAAATGTTTGCAATATCTATATGGAAAAAGATATATAATCTGTAAGAAAATTATATTATATTACATTACTGAAAATATATTATTTACAAAATATTTTAATCTATTTCTTATAACATATTTATTGTGTTCCAGAAATGAAGAACATAACAAAGAAATATTAGTCGATGTAGCAGTTGATTTTGTTGAAATTATACTTGATGATGATGTTTCCTATGCAGAAGAAATTATTTTAGCATTTTTAACGAATTCTGATATAACAACATGGATAGCTGAAACTACTGGTATAATTATATATGGTGAAGTAATAACTGGTGAATTGCATGTATCATCTCTTGATCAAAACATACAAATTCGTCAGAAATGTATGTCTATTGATTTAACCAATGATACAATAACAGATAATACTGAAAATTGTTTGAAATGGGCACTGTTTAATGTGAATATATTAAATAATCTATACTTGAAATCAATTAATAAATATAAATCAGAAGAATCTAATATTGAAAAATTATTGATACACAATTTAGATTTGCCGGGAGTTATAAATTTATTAATTGATATTATACATTCGATTATTTTGGGCGAAATTTATTCCAAATATTATAAATCTGTAAGTGTGATCGTAGTTTATAGTATATATAGAAATATTTAATTTCAGTAACAAAGGAACTATTACTTCATTGAACAATTATTTTCAGACTAAGTGTTATGATAATGTGAATAAAACTTTAATGATTCTACAAGAAAGTTTTAAACAGTTGCAGATATATGTTAACGAAGATACATTTAATAAAATTTGTGACTATATAGCATTGTATGTCTTTTAAATAAACTTAAATAAGTATATTTTATAAAATATTCGCTATAATTTCTCTAATATTTATCTCAATTATATTTGCAGAAACTATTCGAAATATGGAAGTATGCTATCATATATAATATATTTTTGCTGCACAAAGTTATGTTATATCAAACAGCCACAGGAATTATTTGAAAAATATAAAAATAAAAACATATTTGCTATAAACGAAGAAATAATGCTTCAAAATTTACAAGTATTACACTATTAATTTTAAAATCAATATAAAATATATCTTCTATGTAGTGACAGAAAATTTTATTTTAGATTCTATCCAAATTTCAAAATTGGGATAACATTTTGGATACGTGGATACCGAATAATAATATTTCTAAATTAATACTAATAAGAAGCATGTTGATTAAACAAGATGATATTTCAAAGTGCTCTAATATTTTTGAGGAACATTCTTCATTACTAGATTGGTAATATTTTATATCTAAGTATATATTTATATAAATTTTATATAAAAAAATGTAATACTTTCTTATAGTGAAATTTCTCAAATTTCTTGGGATAAATTAAATTTATCTTTAGAACTTATAAAATTATTGACAGAAGTCGTAAAGAAAATTCCATCTAAGTTAACATACGAACATTGGAATTTTATTCTGACGTCTTTAGTCCTATTGCCGCTTTCTATTGCGAAATCAAAACAAAATGTTACTGATTTTAAGGTATGCAGTTAATTATTTACATTATTCGAAAATTTTGTTAATTTTTGTTAGTTAATTAAAATTTATTATAAATTTGTTTTATCTTTAAGGCATCTATATCGACAGTAGCTATTTGTCAACTTTATTATGCGGTCCAAGATTTAATTAACAAGTGTGATCAGAAAAAAACAACAGTAATATCACCGAAAATATTAGATGAATGGAAGAATGTTTTTATCAATGATATACAAAGTGGAATTATTCAATGTTGGATGCTTTATGCAGGTATATTTATAATTTATAATTTAGATATATAATTAAATTATTGACATTTTGTCTGCAATTTTATACAATAATAAATTTTATACAATAATAAAGAAATTTTATGTTACAGATTCATACAATGAAAAAACAACAGCTTTGAAATCTGTTGTATTATTGGATCATTTAGGAAAGGCTATGAAAATAGTTGATGGAAATATAATTTTCAAAAGTCATATATCTCTTACAACAACTGTTGAATTGGCATTGAAATTACTTCAATCTCCTGTAGCCAGTATACAATTAAGCGCATATCATGTATTAAAGCATGCAGTATTAAAGCTTGTACAACAAGATCAAGACACAATAGAATTAGAAAATTTCGACATAAATACTTTGAACATTAAAAAAGTGGAAGAAGTACTTCAGAATACGCAAAGTATCGTGAATACTATTCTAATGGATTTTAAGTAAGTTTTCAGCTTCTTTTTTATTGTAGAAGAAAGAAATGTATGATCTGGGGTATCATATATGAATTTTACACTTTTGATTCGATCGAAAAGCATGTAAAAAACCTGCCGCAAAATTGGTCTTGACCCCGAATTTCAAGGTTAAAATTTTTTTTAATTTTCATTGTATTCTATTTAAATCTAACCATACTTACCTAACTATTTTACCTAGTAACTAATTTAATGGATTAAGTTCGGGTAAGGTTTTTTTATTCCGCCCGCCGCGAGGCGGCCGGCTACTCAAATCGAGTTTTTAAGTACAGCCGTTATACGCGTCCACACGGTTGCCTTGATGCATTTATAGAAACCATAAACAATCGGCGACTCACCGTTTACACACACGCTGCCACAGACACGTAGCTATAGGCAATATTCATTGAATAATAGCAATAGTTTTTTGCAAAAGTCCCGGAAACTAAGGCCGAGCGGCGGTTATGTGTAGGAAAAAGTTGTTCAAAATGTTGATTTCTACAACATATTCAAAAATCGTCGAAATCGGTAGGACCCCCCCCCCCCCTTTTAAATAATTACCAAAAATTTTTTTGCCATTTTCCAAGAGAAACATTAGATTACGATTTATTTATAGAAACATTAGATTACGATATCCTTGGAAAAGTTTCATCTTGATGGTGTGTAGAATACAATGCAAACATAAAAAATTTTGACCTTGAAATTCAAGGTCAAGATCAATTTTGCGGCAGGTTCTTTACATGCTTTTCCATTAAATCGAAAGTGTAGAATTCTTCTATGGTAGCCAAAATTAAACATTTCTTTCCACTATAGTAAAAAGTATAACAACATTGTCCGGAATATACACTGATACTATACTCATTAAAAGAAATCGTATAACGATACACTGTCTCATTTCAAAACTTTTACTTCGACAGCTGTGAGTTTTTTTTTTTTTCAAAGATGATTTTATATCAAGTAACGAGTTTTGAGAATACTTTCATGATTAAAAATTAAATGTGTTAAAAATTTTTTTTTATAGTTACGTGAACCATTATTTTCAAGAAGAGAAGAATTATATTCTCTAACGACTCCCTAAAACTTGTACAATTTTTATTTATCATTTTATTGAGCATTGAATATTGGCATTGAATGAACGCTTTAAAATTCGAGAAATTCTATTTTGTCATGTAATTCTAATATTTCAAGTGCAAAAAATGGTGAAAAAAAATCGTACAGCGAGTTTTAAGGACTTGTAAAGAGAAAATTTCAATCTTTAAGACCATGATAGATATAGCAATAAAAAACTTTTTAATATTTTTGCACGCGTTTGAATTTTTACAATTTTCAAGAAAATTACCACTTTCGCTACATGATGTAAAAATATTTAAAAAAAAAAACGAACTCAAGGTTGTCAAAATAGAAGTTTCACATTTTAAAATAAGATCAAGTATGATCTTTATAAAGGTATATTAGTTTAAATTGTCGACAATTTTTTCCTGTCATTGGTACAGTTATGTTTTGGTACAGTCTAATTTTTTATTGGCAAAAAATAAATTTTTAATTTATAATATTTTTAGATTATGTGATACTGTAAGCTGTACTATTCAACCACATACTGATGCATATACTTATACTATTGGATATTTATTGTCATGGGCTATCATTTTAGATATGTGTGCAAATGCTCATGAAGACTTACTATATCTATATGCTGAAATACTCAAGTAAATATCTTTCTAAATATTTTTCTACTTATTTTCAATTGAACTTCAACTGAAAAAAAACCGAGATTTCTTTTAGTTGATGTTTAATTTAAAATTTCAATACTTAAAGCTTATACATATCTATTTCAGGGATAACTTCTTTCCTAATTTATTAGATAACATATTCCGACTTATGCCAGTAGAAATACTTCAAGACAATATAAACAAGAGTGCTAAATTAATGGAAATATTTTCTACTGAACCATCTCTAAATTTTGGCGGTATTAATAATTAAATTGCTCTCTTTTCTGTTACATTTTATTTTTAATATTTATCCATTTATGATATCTTACAGAAAGTTGGACGGAATGGAGGTTAGATCATATTGTATGTTGGATATACACGAACAGTTTGAGATATTTACCAGTATTGGTAAGACAATGGTGGAACACTGCTGATAGTAAAGTCAGTGTTGCCATAGATAAAATCACAACTCATTATGTTAGTCCTATGCTTTGTCAAGAAGAACTTCTTAAGAATAAATTGCATAACATTGAAAATATGCAAGTGAAAGTACATCCAACATTTCGTGAAGTGATAGCCTTATATCAAATGGATGATACAAAACTGGAACTTAATATTATATTGCCACCTAATCATCCACTGGGATCAATTACTGTTGAATCTGGACAACACGCAGGTGGTACAGCAAATTGGAGGAATTGTCACATGCAGTTGTCTATATTTCTGACACACCAAGTAATAATTTATCAACTTAAACAATGAAATTGAATTATATTTAGATTAAACAATTAAGGAAATATTTTATTCTTTATATTTTTTGTAGAATGGGTCAATATGTGATGGACTTGCATTATGGAAAAGAAATTTAGATAAGAAATTTGCTGGTGTGGAAGAATGTTATATATGTTTTAGTATTTTTCACATGAATACGTATCAAATACCAAAATTATCTTGTCATACATGTCGCAAGAAATTTCATACTGCATGTTTGGTAAGTTTATTGTATTCTCAATATCTAATGAAATTTTGTGTGATTAATATCTCTTCTGAAATTAATATTCACTTTCCTTTTCAGTACAAGTGGTTTAGTACAAGTCAAAAATCCACGTGTCCAATTTGTAGGAATACATTTTAATCTGTTTATTATACTATTTAAAATAAGTATTAAAATTAACACTAAATTTACGGCAATTTCTTTTATACCTATTTCTATGGATATTCGTCAAATTAACGGGTGAATGAAAATACGCATATTCCTTAAACATCGATTTAATTATTTTAAAAACAATTTAATCCTAACTATTAACTTATGAATTTAGTTATATTATGTTATATAATTATAAAATGTTTATTATATTAACATTATACAATATACGCAGTAAACGCTTTTGACAAAGTAAGATAAACTCTGAAACCATATGATCCATTGAAGTACCGTCGCGGTTCATTTGAGATATCATTCAAAACAGAAAAATGTGTTCATCGTATTATGATTTCTACTTTTACATTATTTTTATATTTATTATTGGAATAATAATTTCACGAATGAAACAAATTTATTGGGATTATTTATGAAATTAGTTAATCCGTCAATTTAATGGGTGTTCGTAGAGATAGATATATCACGAATAAAACTTTAAAATTAAAACCTTAAAAAACTTTTAAAATTAGAGGTTAATTAATGACCTCGGATATAAATTCGA
This sequence comes from Frieseomelitta varia, assembly GCF_011392965.1. Classification (NCBI taxonomy): domain Eukaryota; kingdom Metazoa; phylum Arthropoda; class Insecta; order Hymenoptera; family Apidae; genus Frieseomelitta; species Frieseomelitta varia. The sequence goes on from NW_025109967.1 coordinate 1,043,898, forward strand.
AATAGTATTAATAAATATTAGCAAAAAATGCCAGGAAAAAATTGTAAAAATTTTTTAAATTTGCTCACAAAATCAGAAATCCGTCAAATAGACACGAGTCGTAAATCTAGTATTAACGATAGAATTAGATTTACTATGTATAAATTTTCTGTCCATTATAAATTATGTATAGAAATAATAAATTTAAATTAATAATAAATTATTTAGATTATGATTTTTAATATCTTCCATTAGTTAATTAAGAATTATTTTAGAATTATCTTTGGAAATATGCAACATTAAATTTTTTAATTTTTAATTAAATTTTTAACTATTATGGAACATCATTTAGTCGATAAGTTACACTCTGATAAGAAAATATTTTAATTCATTAATTATTTCCGGGCATATTCTGAGAAGATCCACCTTAATACTTTGCGGATAATGAAGCACATATTCAAAATTATCACGTTTATTAATCACGATAAAAATAATCAAATATTATAGGCTTAACAATTTCTTAAATATCAGTATGTAATCAACAAAACAGCGAGTGGCCAAATAGAGTAACGAAACATTTAAGCGTAAATAGAATAAAATATTAATAATAATAGAATAAAATATTAATCGTAAAATATTAATGGATCTTTACGATTTTTTTCTGTGAATTCTTGTGCTACTCTGAATAAAAAAATATTACATAATATTGAAAAAAATTAATATTAAATTATTTCACATTTTATACAAGACGCAACTTTTAAATAAAAATATATCTGCTGTATTTTTGTTTTATGAAGAAAATGTTTGAGATAAAGTTTCATCACGTTTCAGACGAGGTATATGAAGAAATTGCATCGTGATCTGAAATACTAACCATTGATTAATAGCATAAACACAGACGAGGTATATGAATAGACCTAGCATACAATGTATTTTTTCGGCCAACGATTCGGGGGATCTCAGGATCCCCTTACCATTTTCGTATTACATCCTGTCGTACTGATTCAGACAGATTTTGCATTACAGCGCTACTATTGATTAAAATTAAAAAATATGGACAGTATTGCCACATCTGCTTTGAGAATTATTTATTGAATTGAACGTGGCGGTACATTTCTTCATTAATGAAGAAATATAACGATTTAAAACAACGATTGATGAAAATTGAGATAAAAAATTTATATTTATTTATTTAAATTATATATCTGATTATTTATATTTTTAATTTTATACTGTAAGCAAATGTTAGCCACGCCGCCCGTCGGCGTGGGAAAACTTCCTTGGCTATTCGGTAGAAGAGGCCACTCGAGATTAAGGACCATGGGCCGATTCCAATGTTTATGACCGACGCCTGTAAACCGAGCTAGGGTATCCGGACGAGGGTTGGACCGAGGAGGACACGAACGAGGACACGAAGCCAGGCGACACTCTGTCGGGAGAACGTCGCCGAGATCGCACGTCCGAACCAGTCTTCAGTTTTATCACGAAAATATACGCTTTGTTGTTAACGGAAATTCCTTTTGTAAAATTATTTGCCTACATATCAGAAGTGGGATATACCAACTCCACTGGAGAAACTTTAGTGTGTGCAGTGAGCACAAGTTAGTACGGTACTGTGGTGCAAGTGTCAGAGTGCGATGCCGAAGCAGTCGCGATCGCGTGATTATGAG